>NC_041393.1:389726539-389840957 GCF_002162155.2 Triticum dicoccoides | reverse complement strand
CCGATAAAGATCTTCGTAGAATATTTGAGAACCATTATGAGCATCCAGGTTCCGCTATTGGTTATTGACCAGGGAGGTGTCTCGGTCATGTCTACATAGTTCGCAAACCCATAGGGTCCGCACGCTTAACGTTTGATGACGATATATATATATATATATATATATATATATATATATATATATATATATATATTATATGGGTTATGTGTTTTGGTGACCGAAGGTTGTTCGGAGTCCCGGATGAGACCACAGACATGATGAGGAGTCTAGACATGGTCGAGAGGTAAAGATTGATACATTGGAAGGTTATATTCGGACACCAGGATTGTTCCGGAGAGGTTCGGGTATTTTTCGGAGTACCGAGGGGTTACCGGAACCCCCGGGAAAGTAATGCGCCTTATTGGGCCATAGGGGAAAGAGGAGGTAGGCCGCAGGAGGTGGCGCGCGCCCCCCATAGGGAGTCCGAGTTGGACAAGGGGGAGGGGGTGCGGCCCCTGATAACCCACAAGTATAGGGGATCACAACAGTTTTCGAGGGTAGAGTATTCAACCCAAATTTATAGATTTGACACAAGGGGAGCCAAAGAATATTTGAAGGTATTAGTAGCTGAGTTGTCAATTCAACCACACCTGGATATTAATTATCTGCACCAAAGTGATTAGTAGCACAGTAGTATGATAGTTTTGATGATAGCAGCAATAGCAACAGTAACGGTAACAGTGATAGCAGTGATTTTGTAGCAGTAACGATAGCAGTAGCAATAGTAACTTAGCAGAAACAATATAGGATAAATTCGTAGGCATTGGATTGGTGACTCATTGGATGATATTCATCATGAGACAGTTATAACCTAGGGCGATACGACACTAGCTTAGTTCATAAATACTCCCTTCGTCCCAAAATAAGTGTCTCAACTTTGTACTAGCTCTAGTCCAAATTTGTACTAAGCTCAAGGCACTTATTTTGGGATGGAGGGAGTATAATGTAGGCATGTATTCCATAAATAGTCATGCGTGCTTATGGAAAGAACTTGCATGACATCTTTTGTCCTACCCTCCCGTGGCAGCGGGGTACTATTGGAAACTAAGGGATATTAAGGCCTCTTTTAATGGAGAACCGGAACAAAGCATTAGCACATGGTGAATACATGAACTCCTCAAACTACGGTCATCAACGGGAGTGGTCCTGACTATTGTCACTCCGGGATTGCCGGATCATAACACGTAGTAGGTGACTATAACTTGCAAGATTGGGTCTAGAACATGGATATAAATGGTGATAGAATAAAAGGTTCAGATCTGAAATCATGGCACCCGGGCCCAAAGTGACAAGCATTAAGCATGGCAAAGTCATAGCAACATCAACCTCAGAACATAGTGGATACTAGGGATCAGGCCCTAACAAAACTAACTCGATTACATGATGAATCTCATCCAACTCCTCACCGACCAGTGAGCCTACGAAGGAATTACTCACTCCCGGTGGGAGCATCATGGAATTGGCAATGGAGATGTGTTGGTGATGGGGAAGATCGAAGATCCCCCTATCCGGAGCCCCAAACAGACTCTAGATTTGGCCTCCCGGTGAAGAACATGAGACGGCGGCGGCTCCGTCTCGTGAGACATGATAATTCTTTCTTCCTGATTTTTTCCTTGAATAATGTGATTTTATAGCGTTGGTTTTAGGGTCAGCGCGACCACCAGGTGGGGACAACCCACCGGGGCACGCTTGGGGGGAGGGGCAGGCGCGCCCTGGTAGGTTGCCCACACAGGTGCCCCCCTCGGGTGGCTCTTGGCTCTAGAAATTCTCTTTATTGATATAAAAAATCCTCACAAAGTTTTGTTCCATTCCGAGAACTTCTATTTCTGCACAAAAACAACACCATGGTAGTTCTGCTGAAAACAGCGCCAGTCCGGGGTTAGTTTCATTCAAATCATGCAAATTAGAGTCCAAAACAATAGGAAAAGTGTTAGGAAAAGTAGATACATTGGAGACGTATCAGCCCCCCTTTCCTTCTCCCTCTCTCTTTCCCTCCACTTCCCTCTTTCCCCCTCCGTTGGAAAGGAAGGGGGGCGACTAGGACTAGGAGTCCTAGTTGGACTCCCCCACTTGGCGCGCCCCCTAGGGCCGGCAGCCTCCCCTCTCCTCCTTTATATACGGGGGCAGGGGGCACCCCAAAGCACAACAGTTGTTTCTTAGCCATGTGCAGTGCCCCCTCTACCGTTTACTCCTCTGGTCATATTGTTGTAGTGCTTAGGCGAAGCCCTGCGCGGATCACATCACCAACCCCGTCACCACGCCGTCGTGCTGACGGAACTCATCGACTCCTTGGTGCCTCTACTGGATCAAGAGTTCAAGGGACGTCATCGAGCTGAACGTGTGCAGAACTCGGAGGTGTCGTACATTCGGTACTTGATCGGTTGATTCGAGAAGACGTTTGACTACATCAACCGTGTGAAGTTAACGCTTCCGCTTTCGGTCTACGAGGGTACGTGGACACACTCTCCCCCTCTCATTTCTATGCATCTCCTAGATAGATCTTGCACGAGCGTAGGATTTTTTTTTGAAATTGCATGCCATGTTTCCCAACAAATATCTACCATCGCTGTGCTGCATCATCCCATCCTCTTTGGGGAAATACCGACGTAATTCTAGCAGACATCATGAACCCGCTCTTTCTTTGATTTTCTTGAGCCAGGTAATACATATGCATTAACAAACATGAGGTGTTTGAACTCTTGAAGTAGCACATATAAACCATTAGTCACCGTTTCTAGTAGATGACGATAATATTCCTACCATAATGTACTTGAAGACAGTAGATTATAGTGCACAATTTACATCCAATGACACATGACCGAGAAAGTAAGCATATTCTAACCATAGATGAACAGTTTCCAATAACACTGACATGTACATCTTTAGTCCTAAACGGATCTACATGTTTTGTTCAGTTTCAGCTCAACATTCATTCAGTTCTTCATGGTGTGTACATCTATGTGAAGGATTACGTGCTCGTAGATCTGATAAAGATGGGTAATCTGTCATACGACGAGAATACCAAGCTAGTAAGTCAAGATTTTCCTGTCGATATAGGTTTTTCTTGTTCATTCGGTCTGTATGCTTGTACCACTCCGTTGTTGACATGTCAACATCTGCTACATAACGATGATTAGTAGTTGGCAATAGGTGCAAAGCGAGGCGGGGATAATTTCAAATATTGGTGCCAAAATGAGAAAACACGTGCTTAATTACTCTTAGATCAAGGATATGAAGTAGCAATAAGAACCCTAGCTGGATTCACCAGCTATCTTAACCCGAATAAGAACCCTCAATTTCATATCGTGTAAACACAACAACAACTTTCATATGGGAAACTAAATAGATTTGGTAATGTAAACACATGTGCAAAATTGATGGGTTGCGAGGGGAATAATTGAGAGATAGGAGAGGACGTCTTGTTTCTTGAAGGGAACATGACTATTGAATAAATAAGTGGCATCATTTGGGGTGGTTCAGCATGTACATGTTGAACGATCCAGGAAATGAACTAGCAATCGACATATTGTCAACATGGTTTAGTTGAGACCAAAAGCATCTTGATAAAACATACTGACTTAATCAGAAGAAGATATGCTCAAAGATTACATCAACGATCTGCTAATCAATGAACCGTAGATAGAATGACATATAGTGTTAGCCTGGGGTGTAATAATAATCCTAATCCTAAACTCCAATAAGAACCCAAAGTTTTTACTCCACCTGATCGATCCATACTACTTGTCGCTCCAACTGATGTATCTGGATGTATTTTAGCGATAAATTATCCATTTGAGCAAGAAGTAATATGGATATGAGGAAGTAGTTTAAAAACAAGAACACGAAAAGAACTTGTCGATTAGAATGATATCTTGGGGTACTTTTGCCATCATAGCAAATGGGGCGTAGCAGAACAACGTCCCTCTGGAGCGGCTCCCTGACCAAATGTTTTGTGGCCATAGCTAGCAAGAACCACCAACAGGGAGGGAGTGGATCTAGAGGTGAAGAGGGAGGGAGAGAGAGAGAGAGAGAGAGAGGTAAAGGATGATACATCTCATTTTATGGAAGGGGATGTGATTGGTGTGGAAAAAAGAGGCGGTATTTGGGGAGGGTTGGGATTAGGTGGGCACGCGGGGAGTTCAAGAAACGAGTGGAGGGAAGGGAAAATTTGAGCAAACGCTTAGTGGCGGAGGCAAGGATAAATCTGAGCTTTGTTCAGTTCTATTTTTTTCCTTCATATTATGCAAGAACAACTTTTTATAAACTTGCAACACTTTCACAAATAGTCGTGACCACTTTCATACGAAAAAACATAGTTCATGTGACACCATGTTCCTCGCATATATGTTGGTTCTACTTTGCTTTATAATGTGTTCATGTAGTGTCATGTTCCTTGCTTTATTTAAGGTGAGAAAAAAGGTTCACAATGCACTGTCATTTTGTTCGTGCATGTCACTTGAAGAAAGCACGTTCCTCATGTGAGTGTGTCATGACTGTTTACAAATTAAAGCACGCGGTACCGGTTGTCACGTCACACTTTCAGATTATAATTTGCACGCGGCAAGGTACCACTATCAGAAGGATTTAAGAGAGCATGAATCCAAACATGCTCCATACTTTGTAATCATGATGCAAACCACTTAGTGTAGTGATTTTTTTAAAAAAAGTACTATTCATTGTTTATATCACACTGGACTTTCGGCATGTAGATAAGCTTAGGTTATGGATGGTGTCATATATCGGCCATAGTTGATTGGTCATAAAACTATCTGTATTCGACATTTTGCTTGGTTCTATAATTCTGATCATGGCAATATGTGTTCATGTGGTACCATGTTCCTCACATATTTATTGTGAGCCCAAGAGGTTTGAAATTCACAATCATTTTATTCATTTATCATGTGAAGTGTACTGTTTACACATTCTAGTGCACATGGCCGATTGTCACGTCATACGTTGAACTTCTTCCACGAGCATGCAGAAAGGTGCCTCCATAGGTGAATGTTAAAAAGTATCTGCATTTGTCATTTTATTTTTGCTTAGGTACTATTGATGGTAAATGTTCATGTGTTGGGATGTTCATTGCATATGTAAGGTGATCCCAATAGGTTTGCAATGCACATACGTTTCGTTTGTGCAGGTATCTTGAATAAAGAAAGTTCATCGTGTCAAGTGTCACGTCCAATTACAAAATAAAGTTCGGGGTGCCAGTTGTCACATCACAATTTGAGATATCCCTTAAAACAAAACAAGTGGAGTGTGCCATATCAACAGCATGCACAATGCAGGCATGCCAAGCGTGCAATCTCGCCACAGTACAAAATATATTGCTCGAACCCACCTAAAAAAATTGCTCAAACAAACACATGATTCCCGTGCGTCCTGGAACCACCGGGCGACATCCAAACTGCTATGGTCGGTTACCTTTTTTGCACAAGGAATTAACGATCGCATTCCTTTTACCGCATCCATTTGCATCTTCTTCCTTGGTCGTTCCTTGTCATCCGCCACAAACCCTTGATGTCTACTACACCAGTTATTCTTGTAGACTTGTGTTGGGCCTCCAAGCGTAGAGTTTTGTAGGACAACAATAAATTTCCTTCAAGTGGATGACCTAAGGTTTATCAATCCGTGGGAGGCATAGGATGAAGATGGTCTCTCTCAAACAACCCTGCAATCAAATGCAAGAAATCTCTTGTGTGCCCAACACAACAAATACAACGGTAAAGTGTATAGGTGCACTAGTTTGGCGAAGAGATGGTAGTACAAGTGTAGTATGGATAGTAGATATAGGTGTTTGTAATCTAAAAATATAAAAACAGCAAGGTAGCAAGTGATAAAACAGAGCACAAATGGTATTGCAATGCTTGGAAACAAGGCCTAGGGTTCATACTTTCACTAGTGCAATTTCTCAAGAATGCTAACATAATTGAATTATATAACCATCCCTCAACGTATGACAAAGAATCACCCCAAAGTTCTTATCAAGTAGAGAACATAGGAATAAATTATTGTAGGTAGCAAACCACCTCAAAGTTATCCTTTTCGATCAATCTATTGAGCTATTCCAATAAGTGTCACAAAAAGCCTAGAGTTCGTACTAAAATAACGCCATATGATACACGTCAATCAACTCTAATGTCACCTAGATACTCCAATGTCACCACAAATATCAGTGGGATCAATTATACGATATGCATCGAACAACTTCAGATTATAATATTCAATCCAACACAAAGGACTACAAAGAGTACCCCAAAGTTTCTACCAGAGAAAGTAGGACAAAAACGTGCATCAACCACTATGCCTAGATTACCCCAATGTCACCATGGGAATCCGCAAGTTGATTTCCAAAATGTATATCAAGTGAATCAGTAGAACACTCCATTGTCACCACGGGTATCCACTTGCAAGACATACATCAAGTGTTCTCAAATCCAAAATATTCAATCTGATAATAGTGAAACCTCAAAGGGAAAGATTCAATTCATCACAACAATATAGAGAGGGGAAACACCATATGATCAAACTATATTAACAAAGTCCAGGGCACATCAAGATCGTGCCAAATCAAGAATACGAGAGAGAGAGAGAGAGAAAGAGAGAGAAAGATCAAACACATAGATACTGGTACATACCCTCAGCCCCGAGGGTGAACTACTCCCTCCTCATCACGGAGACCACCGGGGTGATGAAGATAGCCTCTCGTGATGATTTCTCCCTTTGGCAGGGTGCCGAAAAAGACCTCCAAATGGGATCTCATCAGAATAGAGACTTGCGGCGGTGGATTCAAAGTTCTAGGTTTATTTCTGGGGGTTTCTCTATTTATAAGAATTTTCAGAGTTGGAATCACGTGAAAAGGAGTTACATGGGGCCCACAAGGCAACAACCCACGGTCACCCTCTGGGTGCACCAGGTTGGCTTTTCACCACCTCATGGATCTTCTGGTCCTCCCACGAAGCTTCGGGGGTCTCTTATATTCCAAAAAAAAATCAGCTAAATGTTCTTTTGGTATGGATTTTCTGGAAAACCAAAAACAAGCACAAAACAACAACTGGCACTGGGCACGAGGTTAATATGTTAGTCCATGAAAATCATATAAAAGTGCACCAAAACCATATAAAATTATTGCTAACGTGGCATGAATACTTCATAAATTATAGATACGTTGGAGACGTATCAACCCCCTGATGTCTAGTACACAACTTTATTCTTGTAGACTCGTGTTGGGCCTCCAAGCGCAGAGTTTTGTAGGACAATAGCAATTTTCCCTCAAGTGGATAACCTAAGGCTTATCAATCCATGGAAGGCATAGGATGAAGATGGTCTCTCTCAAACAACCCTGCAACCAAATAACAAAGAGTCTCTTGTGTCCCCAACACACCAAATACAATGGTACATTCTATAGGTGCACTAGTTCGTCGAAGAGATGGTGATACAAGTGTAGGAATGATAGTAGATATTGATTTCTGTAATATGAACTATAAAAAACAGCAAGGTAACGAGTAACAAAAGTGAGCACATATGGTATTACAATGCTTGAAAATGAGGCCTAGGGTCCGTACTTTCGCTAGTGCAATCTCTCAGCAATGCTAATCTAATTGGATCATATTACGATCCCTCAACGCGCAATAAAGAATCACTCCAAAGTTCCTATCTAGCAGAGAACATAAGGAGAAATTGTTTGTTGGGTACAAAACCACCTTAAAGTTATTCTTTCTGTTTTATCAATTCAAGAGTTCATACTAAAATAACACAAAGTTATTCTTTCCGTCCGATCTATCCAAGAGTTCGTACTAAAATAACACCATATGATACACATCAACCAACTCTAATGTCACCTAGATACTCCAATGTCACCACAAGTATCCATGAGTTAATTATACGATACACATCAAACAATTTCAGATCCATAATACTCAATCCAACACAAAGAACCTCAAAGAGTGCCCCAAGATTTCTATCGGAGAAACAAAAATGAGAACATGCATCAACCCCTATGCATATAGAAGTTGAGTGCGAAAACACATATCAAGTGAATCAATATGATACCCCATTGTCACCACGGGTATTCATAGCAAGACTTACATCAAGTGTTCTCGAATCCATAAAAGTATTCAATCCGATAATAACAAAATCTCAAAGGGAAAACTCAATTCATCGCAACTAGATAGAGAGGGAGAAACACCATATTATCCAACTATATTAACAAAGCCCACGATACATCAAGATCATGCCAAATCAAGAACACGAGAGAGAGAAAGAGAGAGAGAGAGATTAAACACATAGCTACTGGTACAAACCCTCAGCCCCGAGGGTGGACTACTCCCTCCTCATCATGAATACCATAGGGATGATGAAGATGGCCTCCGGTTATGATTTCCCCCTCCGGCAGGGTGCCGGAACAGGCTCTCGATTGATTTTTGATGGCTACAGAGGCTTGCGGCAGCGAAACTTCTGATCTAGGGTTATTCTGGGGGTTTCCGTATTTATAGGAATTTTTGGCGTTTGTTTCATGCTAAGATGGGCCTCGAGGTGAGCACAACCCACCACACCTCGGGTTGGGCTCTAGGCGCGCCCTGGTGGGTTGTGCCCTCCTCGTGGCTCTTCTGGCCCTCCCATGAAGTTTCGGGGGTCTCTTTTGTTCCAAAAAAATCCTCAAAAAGTTTC
Source organism: Triticum dicoccoides (assembly GCF_002162155.2). Classification (NCBI taxonomy): domain Eukaryota; kingdom Viridiplantae; phylum Streptophyta; class Magnoliopsida; order Poales; family Poaceae; genus Triticum; species Triticum dicoccoides. The sequence goes on along the minus strand of NC_041393.1, from coordinate 389,832,248 downwards.
AGCTCATGTGGATAACTTTTATTCCTGCACAAAAAACAACACCACGGTAGTTTTGCTGAAAACAACGTCAGTCCATGTTAGTTGCATGCAAATCATGCCAAAAGCATATAAAATTGTTGTAAACATGGCACGAATACCTCATAAATTATAGATACGTTGGAGACGTATCAGCATCCCCAAGCTTAATTCCTACTCGTCCTCGAGTAGGTAATGATAAAGAAATAATTTATAAGTGTGAATGCTAGCAAAGTGAATAAGTTTGATCAATGATAATTTCAATCAGTTTTCCTAGCATCATAACAACAACTCTTTCTCATAAAACTTATGATAAAGTAGCAATTGAAAACGGAATTTTTGTTGTGGAAAGCTACCTATCATATTCATCATATAATCTTTCTTTTGTAGCATGGACATTTGGACTTGAATGATTCAAAGCAATAGTCTATAATTTGACATGAGGACTGATGTCGCTTGAAGCTATGTCGATATTTCCCCAAAGAGGAAGGGATGATGCAGCACAACGGCGGTAGGTATTTCCCTCAGATATGAAACCAAGGTTATCGAACCAGTAGGAGAACCAAGCAACACAACGTAAACAACCCCTGCACACAAATAATAACACATCGCAACCTGACGTGTTAAAGGGGTTGTCAATCCCTTTTGGGGTATGGCACCTCAGGATAGGCAAAAGACGTGAGGTAAATTTGTATACATGATAAATAGATCACGGAACAAATAAATTGCAGCAAGGTATTTTTCTATTTTTTGTTTAGTAGATCTGAAAATAAACGCAAGGAAAAACTAGATCGCAAGGCAAATATATGAAAGAAGACCCGAGGGCCATAGGTTTCACTAGTGGCTTCTCTCGAGAAAGATAGCAAACGGTGGGTGCCCAAATTACTAATGGGAAATTGATAGAACTTCAAATAATCATGACGATATCCAGGCAATGATCATTACATAGGCATCACGTCCAAGATTAGTAGACCGACTCGTGCCTGCATCTACTACTATTACTCCACACATCGACCGCTATCCAGCATGCATCTAGTATATTAAGTTCATGGAAAAATGGGGTAATGCAATAAGAATAATGACATTATGTAGAAAAGATCTATTTATCTATTGCGGCAGATATGGATCCCATCTTTTTATCCTTAGTAGCAATGATACACACGTGTCGGTTCCCTTTCTATCACTGGGATCAAGCACCGTAAGATTGAACCCACTACCAAGCACCTCTTCCCATTGCAAGATAAATAGATCAAGTTGGCCAAACAAAACCCAAATATCGGAGAAGAAATACGAGGCTATAAGTTATGACACATATAAGATATCAAAGAAACTCAAATAACTTTCATGGACATAAAAAGATATAACTGATCATAAACTCGAAGTTCATCACATCCCAACAAACACACCGCCAAAAGACTTACATCATATGGATCTCCAAGAGACCATTGTATTGATAATCAAGAGAGAGGAAGCCATCTAGATACTAACTACGGACCCGAAGGTCTACAAAGAAGTACTCACGCATCCTCGGAGAGGCACCAACGGAAGTGGTGAACCCCTCCGTGATGGTGTCTAGATTGGATCTGGTGGTTCTGGACTCTGCGGCGGCTGGATGAATATTTCATCGACTCCCCTAGAGTTCTAGAATATTGGGGTATCTATAGAGCAAATAGGCGGTCCAGGGGGCACCCGAGGTGGGCACAACCCACCAGGGTGCGCCTGGGCCTTTGGCGTGCCCTGGTGGGTTGTCCCCTCCTCGGGACTCCCCCAGGTGCAACCAGGGCCCAACTTCTTTCTTATGGTCCATAAAAAAATCATCGTAAATTGGCATGGCATTTGGACTCTGTCTGATATTGACTTCCTGTGATGTAAAAAACATGCAGGAAACAGCAAATGGCACTTGGCACTATGCCAATAAGTTAGTACCAAAAATGATATAAAATGACAATAAAATGATTATAAAACATTCTAGATTGATAATAAAATAGCATGGAATAATAAAAAAATATAGATACCTTGGAGACGTATCAGCATCCCCAAGCTTAACTCCTGCTCGTCCTCGAGTAGGTAAGTGATAAAAACAGAATTTTTGATGTGGAGTGTTGTTTATCATGTCATATCATATTCTTTTCTTTATAGCATGGACATTTGGACTTTTATGTGATTCAAAGCAATAGTCTAGTTTTGACATAATAATTCAGATACTCAAGCATATCAACAAGCAACCATGTCTTTCAAAATATCAATGCTAAAACAAGTTATCCCTAGCCCACCATGCTCAAACATTGATCCATTCATGAAACACGCTTGAATATTAGCTACAACCAATACTTAAGTACGATCACATTGCCTCCTAGTTGGTGATTTTATGAGAGAGGATGGAGACTCAATGTCGGTGTACTAGAATAGGGGTACCCTAGTATCCCGAACTTGTGCACGGGCAGTTGTAGCACCCCGCGGCAAGGCTTGCCGGATGACTGCCACGGTCCTCCGTGGTTCCTTTGGAGCCATTCAAGAACAAAGTATTCAAGCCAAGGAGACAAGGCCCCGGCAAGAGGAGCTTGCCGGGAAGGACAACCAAGGCATCCCAAGGAACTTGCCGCGACGCGCCACGTGTCCCGGCAAGGCGACAAGACCCCGGCAAGAGGAGCTTGCCGGGAAGACCAGCCAAGGCATCTCAAGGCTTGGTGAGCGGCAAGCTTCCGGGCGCGACAAGACGACGACCGCGGCAAGGCGCTTGCCGCGGCAAGTAACCACCCTGTACCCACGCTCCAGCGCATCCACCAACGTGTCGTCCCGGGGCTCCTCCAGGCGTGCGTGGCAGGAGGCTGTGCAGCCAGCGGTGCGCGGTGGCATGCGACGCTGACAAGATCGCCATCATGGCGAACGGTGGCGTCCCTGACGGTCCCTTTCTGCACTATTTGGGCGACACAGACGGGCATTCAATGCCCTTGTCCCCTGCCGTCAGGGTTAGGTAGGATACACTGTGCAAGTAGGTGTACCAACCACAACTTCTTTTCCATTTTTACCCTTCTCTGCATTGCCACCTGTCGGTGACCCCTTGAGCACATAAAAGGAGGCCCATGTGCAACGTAGAGGGGGTTCGGCTCATTCGGAAGCCAGAAAAACACTTAGCTCTCTCGAGCAAGAACAGAATACAATCAGACAAGCAGCAGTAGGAGTATTATCTCTCCGGAGAGCTCCGAAGCTGGGTAAACTGCTCGTGTGCTTCGCCTCGATCCGCTCTTCGTGTGACCTCCGCCCCCCGCCGAACCGAAAGGGGCCCGGTCCGCCGGCCCCATAGGTGTTCGTGGATCAGTTTCCCCGACATCTTTGGCGCGCCAGGTAGGGGGCGTCAAGATTGCGTGAACCTGATCCGGCGTTCACATGAGCTAGATCTTCATTTTTTTCTTCGACATGCCACCGAAGAAGAAGACTTCGGCGGCAGCTGCTCCGTCCACGTCACTTCCACCACCACCGGAGCAAGCGGGTAGTGGAGTAGGCGCCGGCGGAAGAACGGATGTCGACGAGGAAGCTCACGATGCTGCCAGGTCCAAGGACAAGGCCGCGCAGACCTCGGCGTCCGTACATGTACCGCACCCATCTCAGGAGGCGCAGGACCGACAGCGTCATGGTATTCGCAGTACCATACGTTCGTTGGGACAAGATCGAGCTAGTGGATCTTGAGGTGCTCAAGACCAGCATGCACGCCAACATGCTGGCACAAGCGAGACACGGTCGCCTGGACGGGGTACTGCTCCTTCTAACGTAGTTAGAAGTCCGAGCATATCCCGCTCCTCGCACCGTTCGCCACTGCCGCCCACTACTCTAGCAGAAGCTTTGGCGCGAGCTCAACTGCTCCTGGATTACCCTCCAGCGGAAGACAAGATCGACCAATGGAGGGCCACCATTCAAAGTCTCATCGGCTTTGCCAACGGCGACATTCCGCGGCAGCCAACTGCATCGCAGCCGCGGCAGGACTGCTAGGCACGAGCCGGTGGCGACGAAACCGGTGGGGGTGCAACCACCATGCACTCTCCACCCCGAAGGCCAAGATCGCCGACCCGTCGGATCCACCTCGACAGCGACTCCACTGCATCATCGGATCCACGAGCTCGTCGCGATCAGCGCCAAGTTCTTCACGAACGACAGCAAGAAGACGCTCGTACTCGCATCGAGCGCCAAAGAGAAGCGCGGCGTCAATCCGACAAGCGCGCTGGGCCCTCTGTTGACATGCATGCGCCAGGGGAACCAGGCGACTTGCCGTACGCGGTAGGTTGCCCTGCGTTCACTCGCGAGCTGCGGCAAGTCCAGTGGCCCAGCACGAAGAACTTCAAGCCAGACGTACCGGAGAAGTACGACGGCAAGACGCATCCGTCGGAGTTCCTCAGCATCTACACCATTGCGGTGCAGGCTGCCAGGGGACGAGACGACAAGATCCTTGCCAACTACTTCCAACTGGTACTCAAACCCAATGTCAGATCCTGGCTCATGCACTTGCCGGACAACTCCATATCTTCCTGGGCAGATCTGTGCCATCAGTTTGTCGGCGCCTTTACAGGCGGCCACAAGCCTCATGGCCAAGAGAGCGATCTTCATCTGCTTGCCCAGAAGGAAGGAGAGCCCCTGCGCAAGTACATTCAGAGATTCAGCCGCGTACAGCACAACATCCTAGATGTCCACCCTGCCGCGGTAATCAGCGCGTTCCATCAGAATGTGCGGAACCGCAGGATGCGGGAGGAGATGGCGATGTGCAAGATTAGAGATGTCAGTGAGCTATATGCCCTGGCCGACAAGTGTGCACGTGCTGAGGAAGGGAGGAAACTCCCCGGAGAGAACACGGGAGCAGGAGGATCTGATAGTGAGGACACTGCCCCGGCAAGAAAGAACCAGCGGCGGAACAACAGGAAGAAGAAAGGCAAAGATGTGCTAGTTGTTGAGCAGTCCGGCAAGAAAGCCGAAGCTGGTAGCTCCGGCAAGGAGGTTGCCGCAGCTGTGGCGGTCGCCAACAAGCAGGACAACACCAACAAGCAATACTGCAAGATCCACCGCACCAAGGGCCATGACCTCCAGAGCTGCAAGAAGGTCGAGCAGCTTGTTGAGCAGCAAAAGGCTGAATACGAGCGGCGCAACAAGGAGAAAGCCCAGGAAGGTGCTGGAGGAGCTGGCAAGAAACGTCCCGGCCGAGGAGGACGCTGCGGCAAGGCCAAGCAGCAGCAAGGAGACAGACCTCCCCGCGGCCGCGACAAGGATGAAGAGGACGACGATGATGAAGATATGGATGAAGATGAGACCGACGAGCAGGAGTTCCAGAAGGCCACAGAGGTCCTGTGCGTTGACGGTGGTGCTTCTCTGCATACTTCACACCGCCAGCTCAAGCAATGGGTGCGGGAAGTCAATGCGGCAGAACCACCCGTCGAGTCACGCAAGCCTCTGAAATGGTCCAGCACGCCTATCATCTTTGATATTGAGGACCACCCAGATCGCATAACTGCGGTTGGGTGCTAGCCAATGTTGGTTTCGCCAACTATCCGCAACCTCAAGGTCACTAAGATGCTAGTCGACGGCGGGGCCGGCTTGAACCTGATCTCCTCCGCGGTACTCCAGAAGCTTCAGATCCCTGATGGCGAGCTCGAAGGGACCGGCACATTTCAAGGAATCAATCCGGGAAGGAGCAAGCCGAAGGGAAAGATCACGTTGCCGGTAACATTTGGCAACGAGTTGAACTTCAGGACTGAGAGGGTCACTTTTGACGTTGCTGACTTTCCATTGTGTCACGACCTGTTTTCCAATAAAAATATTTATTGAGAAACCAATCTTTTGAGTCCAGTATGAGAGAAATCCTCCTCACTGGTAGACAAATTCTTGATACAATAAGCCAGTAGCATAAAATATATTACAGGGTCGAACTACGGTTGCTCAACCAAAATATTACAAGCACGCCAATAATTATACATAATGGCGGACATGACACAGTGGTGTGGAGGCATACTACTGACTCGAGGATAGGGCGGTGGTGGAGAAACACAGCGGGGAGAGAGATACAAGACTCTAAGTCTGTCATCTCATCGAGCGTCGAGGTGAGGCTCGATGAATTTATTTGGTAGCGGAAGCGGATATAAAACAGTGACCAAATCCAGGGTCGCACGAGACTGACTGGGACTCCTCTAGGTGTCGGACTCACTATCAAACTCTTCATCCATGAGATCGCCTTCGTCAGCATCTGGCCAAATCAACAAGCCAGTGAGTACTTTGAAAGTACTCGCAAGACAGTTCGGACGTAAGATATAACAAATGCATGCATGAATGCGTCATGAATAATTCACCAATGTACATTCAAAAATTAGCATAACAAGGTAAGTAAAAGGGAAACGGCGGTAGTCCACCTGAAATCCCAACAAAACATAAATAAATACCGATCGGGTGTCTGAAGCGACGCCTCGAAAGGTGAATAAATAAATATAAGGAAATGATGCCACAGTCGGGCATCTTAGCGACACCACATAAAGGGCTTTAAAGGAAATGCCACAGTCGGACGTCGGGGCGACATCACAGAAAGGGCTTTAAAAGAAATACCACAGTCGGGCGTCTTAGCGACACCACATAAAGGGCTTTAAAGGAAATGCCACAGTCGGACGTCGGGGCGACATCACAGAAAGGGCTTTAAAAGAAATACCATAGTCGGGCGTCTTAGCGACACCACATAAAGGGCTTTTAAAAGAAATGCCACAGTCGGACGTCGGGGCGACATCACAGAAAGGGCTTTAAAAGAAATACCACAGTCGGACGTCGGGGCGACATCACAGAAAGGGCTTTAAAAGAAAGTAAAATACAACAATGCCACAGTCGGACGTCTGAGCGACATCGCAGAAAGGGCTTTTATTCACAAGGAAATAATGCTCATAATAAATGTTCAATTCATGAGAATAAATGGGTTAGTGCATCCACAGGAATAATCATTTAACCGGACTTAGCACTCATGCGATTCACCGGAGTCTCTGTCATCAAAACTGACATTTAATCAGGATAAGATAATATCGATCTAGGACATGGAATAGATGATTTGGAGGAATATATGACTCTGCAGAGTTTGTACAAAATTTTTCCCACAGCCAACGGATTTCCGTAGTCCCGAAGGACTAGTTCCGTTTACGGTTTTTCGGAAGAAAACACAGCTAACCAGTACACACCCATCCTACCTCTCGATGCTAGGAATCACCCTAGACATCGTCCAAGAAAAACTTTTGAGACGGGGAGATCACAATCTCGAATAGCATGGGATCAAATTTATATACGCGCGCTCTAAGGGGTGCCCCCCTCTCGGTCCCAACCGGAAACACCCATGCCCCCTGACCGGATGACTGGCTTTAATCCAGGGCCATGGAACCATCATCACGGCCTCTCCTTTTGATGTGTACCAGGAAAGCGGTTTGCAACTTACTAAACCATATTCCTTGCGGAAAACATGTGGTAGTACAGGGAAGGAAATGAGAGGAACTGGACCGATACGGTTTGACACTGAAGTCACATAGTCTGGCATAAGACTGACATGCTACGACACTGCCATCTAACCCATCCTCATGCCAACACATGGCCATTCATACTCACATCCATCCACTTATGGATCATCGAACTCACTTACCACAATATTGCATAAAATAACGTTCATCGATATGCTCCTCAACATGCCATGAAACTAAATAAATGCAAAACATGCCAAGACACTCATCATATCAAAAGTTCAAACATGCTTGCCTGGTTCAGAGTAGTCGGAGCCTAGCTCGTTGAAGTTCGCGGCTCCGTCACCTCCTTCGGTATCTACGGTATAAAGAAAATATATGCGCTATCGTAAATACCAAGGGGTGCACAAAAAGTATTCCAAATATTTTTCAAATAAATCTGATAAAAAACTACACAAAATTTTAAAGAGAACAGAAAAAGAATCAATCAAAAATACCTTTCTGTTTAAAAGTTATAAGGGTTTTTGTCCAGGGACTCATCTATAATGAAACAGAAGATTTCCAGGGACTAGCTTATAAAAACAGAAAACAACTCGAATAAGAATGCGCCGGCCCAGCGGGAAAACGTATTTGGCAGAAGATGTTTTCAGAAAACGCTTCGCTTAGACATGACAGAGAGGCTGACAGGCGGGTCCCGCCCGTCAGGTTTGAATATACGAACGGGGCGGCAGATTTCGCCGGTGCCCATGAGCCGCGGTGGTCGCCGGCGGCGATCCACGGTGAGGCAGGAAGATCAGAGGGTACCTCCGTGTTCAGGGCGCCATTCCGCGTCGGTTGGTGGTGGTGGTGGTCACCGGCGAGTACCACGTCGACTGCGAGCCTGGCTCCGGCGGACGGCGGCTCGGGTGGTTGCGGACTTCGTCGGAGAGAGCTGTGAAGATCAAATTGAGGAGGGGGTTAGGCTTCTGGTAGCTAGAGGGGGTAACTGACGGGGTTTGGGCGCCGGAGACGGCCTCACCGGAGCGAATCGAGCTGGTGGCCGAGGCGGAGCGAGGCGGCCGGAGTCGAGGAAGAAGGGCCCCTCGAGGCTCTTCTAGTTGCTGGTCGGGGTCCAGTGAGGTGGTGGAGGTGTGCGGGGGCGAGAGGGAGCTTAGGGGCGCTATATATAGCCGGCCCGAGGCGGTTGCCGCGAACGGGATAAGTCCGGCGAGTGATTACGGCGGCGCTGTGGTTGGGCAGTGGGATTAGGGGCTTGGGCAACGCCGTTGAGGTCCACCGGTTCCATTTAGGTGCTAATCGGGATGGGATTTGGTACTAGGGGCGAGTTCGACAGAACGGGACGGCGCGGGCCCGTCGGCGGCAGTGAGCACGTTCCGTGCTTGCCGGGCCACAGCGACGGTGCCACGGGCGTGCGCTGGCATGCATGAGGCCACGCGGAGAGCAGAGGGGCGTTGGGCGGCGCCGAACGGCATTGAGCCACCGTTCCGTCCCCTGTCGGCCGCCACGGGAGGTCCCGACGCCGCAGAAGACGCCGGCGAGGGCGGGCCAGCGTGCCACCGACGCCAGGAAGAGGCCAAGTGCGCGTGTGGTGCTCCAGACAGTAGGAAGAGGCGGCGAGGAACGTGCCAAGTGCACTGTGAGCATGTGTCTGAACCTCTGATGAAGAAAACGACACTGAAATCTGAATTTTCTGAATTTGCAAAGGAACAGTGCAGCTCAGGTGTTCGACAGAATGTTTTTGGCCTCTAGGGATTTTTCCTTGAGCTGATTTTTGGTGGAGTGGCTTCTCATTGCTCCAGTAGGCTGCCTGATTTTTGGTGAAATTTTTGGAGAAGTGTAGGTATGAATTTCACCAAATTTGGCAAATCTGGTCCAAACTTGCAGAGACTGAATTTTGAAAAATTTGAAAAGAGGAGGAGTGGATCAAGATGGTTCTGGGTTGTGGGGTACAAAGGACTATCCAGGAGATTTGGTTTGGGATAAAAACTCAAAGGCAAAGTGGTACTTGCTTTGAAAATCACTAAGGCTCAAAATAATTTGCAGAATTGATTTGAGGGAAAAAATAATTAGAATAAAATCCAAAACTTGCTTGGATTAGTTGGGACAGAGAACTTAGGCTGATTACAAGGAGGAGGGGAGGTTTTGGAGGGGTTTTACCACATGGGCAAAAATGCCAAGTCATGGGTGGTTTCCAAGATATGAAAATCCCAAATTTTCATAGAGTTTCTTTTTAAAAGAAAAACAAATTAAACTCCCAAAATAATTTGAGAGGGAACCAACAGAGAAGAAGTTTCAAAAGATCAAACACCACAGTTTGAAGAAAAAAAAATCCTTGCCAAAGAAAAGAAAGTTTTTAAGAGGAAGGATTTTCTGAAAAAAATTTTAAATGGCCTCTTTTCAAAAACCACAAAGTTTTTGATGAAAACCAAATTAAAATTTTGGAGTGTCACACATTGCCTTACAATGGGATACTTGGCCGTCCAGCACTCGCCAAGTTCATGGCAGCCTCTCATTATGCATACAACATACTGAAGATGCCAGGCCCGATAAGTGTCATCTCTGTCCCTGGCGACAAGAAGGATGCCCTTATCTGCGCCGACAAGATCTACCGGGAAGCAACAGCCGCAACAGATCGCAAGTCACTTGCCGCTGAAGCCCCCGGGGGGAAGAAGAAGACCAAGTCCGGCAAGAGCTCTGATGCCCACTCCGGCAAGCGCACCTCTTCGGAGTGCTGCGCTACCGTCGAGGACGCACCATCGAGCTCCACCGACAAGTGTAAGAAGACAATGGCAGCTCCACCAGAGACCAAGAAGGTGTCCGCCAAGGAGGACGGCACTGGTGGTACCTTCACCATCAGTGCCACTCTCGACCCTAAATAGGAAAGCGCGCTCGTTGCTTTCCTGCGGGCGGACGTCGACGTGTTTGCATGGCAACCGTCTGACATCCCCGGTGTTCCCAGGAAAGTAATCGAGCACCATCTCGCCGTCTGTCCTCACGCGCGGCCCGTCAAGCAGAAAGTCAGGAAACATGCATTGGAGCGCCAAGAATTCATTGCAGAAGAGATCAAGAAATTGGAAGCGGCAGGCCTTGTCAGAGGAGTGCTCCATCCTACGTGGTTGGCCAATCCTGTAGTCGTGCGCAAGGCAAACGGAAAATGGAGGCTGTGTATTGACTTTACCGATGTTAATAAAGCTTGCCCCAAAGACCCATTTCCCTTGCCGCGCATCGACCAGATTGTTGACTCCACGGCCGGATGTGACTTGCTTTCATTTCTTGATGCATACTCAGGATATCATCAGATCTTCATGGCAGAAGAAGATGAGGAGAAGACCGCATTCATTACCCCATGTGGCACATACTGTTTCGTACGGATGCCTTCCGGTTTGAAGAATGCTGGTTCAACATTTGCAAGGGTAGTCCATGACGCTTTTGAGCCGCAAATACACAGAAATGTGGAAGCCTACATGGATGACATAGTGGTCAAGAGCAAGGATAGGGCGACCCTGATTCAAGATTTAGACGAGACATTTGCAAATCTGTGCAAGATCAACCTCAAGCTTAACCCCGAGAAGTGCGTGTTTGGAGTCCCCTCCGGCAAGCTTCTCGGGTTCTTTGTGTCTCAACGGGGAATTGAAGCCAATCCTGACAAGATCAAGGCCATTGAGCAGATTGAAGCGCCGAAGCGCGTCAAGGATGTACGAAGACTTGCCGGTTGCGTAGCTGCTCTCAGCAGGTTTATCTCTAGGTCTGCTGAGCGCGCCCTGCCATTTTTCAAAATATTGAAAAAGGCAGGTCCAATGAAATGGACTCCGGAAGCGGAGGCTGCGCTGCAGGACTTGAAGAAATACCTGTCCTCCACTCCAACACTTGTCGCACCTAAGCCACAAGAGAAGTTGCTGCTATATATAGCGGCAACCAATCAAGTGGTTAGTGCTGCGTTAGTAGCGGAGAGGGAGGCGAATGATGAGCCAGCGACCACGGCAAATGCATCCAGCGAGAAGCAGGGGGCTTCACCGGCAAGCTCTGGTTCGGCAAGCTCTAATCCGGCAAGCTCTGGTCCCGACAAAGATGGATCTGCGCAGACGCATAAGGAGATGCAGAAAAGAATGGTGCAGCGCCTGGTTTACTTTGTCAGTTCCCTTCTGCAGGGGGCTAGGTCAAGGTATTCTGGGGTGCAGAAACTGCTTTTCGGCCTTCTCATGGCCTCGAGAAAGCTGCGCCATTACTTCCAAGCACATGAGATCACAGTCGTCACTCGTTTTCCGCTCAAGAGGATACTGCAAAATCCAGAAGCGACAGGCAGGATTGTCGAGTGGGCACTGGAACTGTCAAGCTTTGGCCTCAAGTTTGAAAGCACTTCAACTATCCAAAGCAGGGCATTGGTGGAGTTCATAGCAGAGTAGACACCAACACCAGATGAAGAAATTCCAGAAATGAGCATCCCCGTCAAGGAAGCAAGGAAAGAGTGGCTGATGTACTTTGATGGTGCCTTCTCGCTGCAAGGCGCCGGTGCTGGCGTGCTACTTGTTGCACCCACCGGAGAGCATCTCAAGTATGTAGTCCAGATGCACTTTCCCAAGGAGCAAGCAATGAACAATACTGCAGAGTATGAAGGATTGCTTGCCGGTCTCAGGATCGCAGCGGACCTTGGGATCAAGAAGCTCATTGTCAGGGGTGACTCACAGCTTGTCGTCCGTCAAGTGAACAAGAATTACCAGAGTCCGCTGATGGAAGCTTATGTTGATGAAGTGAGAAAGCTAGAAGAGCACTTTGACGGTCTACAGATGGAACATGTTCCAAGAGCTCAGAATGACATTGCTGATGGCCTGTCAAAGTGCGCCGCACTTAAGTTACCTGTGGAACCAGGGATCTTTGTGCTCAAGCTGACTCAACCGTCTGTAACACCATCAACTGGACAGAGCAAGAAGAGGAAGTTGATTTCTGGTGACTATTTTCCGGCAGAGCTCCCTGAAGCCGCCGCCAAGAAGGTCCCCAAGATCAACGCCAAGAGTGCTGAGGAGCAGTCTGCTCCGGCAAGCCTTAGGGCTTGTTCTGTTGTAGCAGACGCTTCCGACAAGTTTTGCTCCGGCAAGCTTGCCGGGGAACATCAAGCTCCGGCTGAGCCACAGGTTCTTGCCGTAGAAGCTGATGTTCCCGCAACAGCAGAAGTGCCTTTAGTCCTTGTTGTCGAGCCACAAGCTCCAGCATGGGCACAGCAGATTGTCCATTTCCTTCAGACAGGAGAACTTCCCGAAGAGCAAGAAGAAGCGGAAAAAGTAGCCCGGCAGTCAAGTATGTACCAGTTTGTCGACGACACACTGTACAGAAGAAGACTCAAGGGTGTGAAATTGAAGTGTATTTGCCGGGAAGACGGACAGAGGCTGTTGGCAGAGATACATGGAGGCATATGTGGTCACCACATTGGCGCAAGAGCACTTGCCGGCAAAGTTTTCCGTCAAGGTTTCTTTTGGCCGACAGCCCTCCAGGATGCAACTGCACAAGTAACCAAGTGTGAAGCGTGCTAGTTCCATTCCAAGCAGATACACCAGCCAGCTCAAGCTCTCCAGACGATCCCTTTATCCTGGCCATTTTCGGTCTGGGGGCTCGACATCCTCGGCCCCTTTCCCCGAGCTGTCGGGGGCTTTGAGTACTTGTACGTTGCAATCGACAAGTTCACGAAGTGGCCGGAAGTGGAACTAGTGAGGAAGGTGACAGCACAGTCAGCAGTCAAGTTCTTCAGGTCGATTGTTTGCCATTTCGGGATCCCTAACGGGATCATCACCGACAACGGCATGCAATTCACGAGCCGCACCTTCATGCAGTATGTCCAAGATCTTGGCGCCAAGGTCTGCTTCGCTTCTGTTGCTCATCCGAGAAGCAACGGTCAAGCGGAGAGGGCAAATGCTGAAGTGCTGCGTGGGCTCAAGACCAGGACTTTCGACAGGCTGCACAAGTGCGGAAGAAACTGGATCAAGGAGCTGCCGGTGGTTCTTTGGTCGATCAGAACGACGCCAAATCGAGCCACTGGCCAGACACCTTTCTCTCTAGTCTATGGAGCAGAGGCAGTTCTCCCCACAGAACTCGTATACGGGTCGCCTCGAGTGCTCGCTTATGATGAGCTTGAGCAAGAGCAGCTGCGACAAGATGACGCGCTGCTCCTTGAGGAGGATCGTCTTCAGGCTGCTGTACGAGATGCTCGATACCAGCAAGCTTTGCGCCGCTACCATAGCCGCAAAGTCAAAGCCAGAAGGTTCGAGGAAGGTGACCTTGTTCTTCGGCGCGTTCAGTCCGCCAAGAATTCCAACAAGTTGACGCCGAAGTGGGAAGGCCCCTATCGGGTGAAACGAGTCACTAGGCCTGGCGCTGTCCGCCTTGAGACCGAAGATGGCGTACCGGTGAGCAACTCCTGGAACATTGAGCATCTTCATAAGTTTTACCCATAGGGCGCGGTTGCCGGAACCCGTTCCGGCAACCACCTTTTGTACAAGTCTTGCCGATGTTGCATGTAATCCTTTGTACAAAGCCGGGCGCAGATCCCGTGCATAAGTAAAGCTCATGTGCTCCGCACATCTTGTCAATTTCATGCATTATATTCTTTTTTGCACGCGTTATCTGACACTTTGTGCAGCACCTACCCCCTGTAAGCAATAACGAGCTGAAAGGCTCCATACCTTTATTCTCTCTTCTTTGTTTTTCTCAATAAAGGAAAGGAAGGTTCCCTCGCACACAAGTTTGCCGGGGGGAAAGGAGAAGATAATGGTGTGGACAAGGCGTCGTTTAAAAAAGTTTCATCTTGCCGGGAAGCAAACGACAGAAAAGCTAAGTTGCCAAAGTTTGAGCAGTCAGTTCTAATTTTTAAGTTATCTTCCTCGAACGACCGTGCTTTATGGAAAACCTGTGCGCGGAGGAACCAACTCGTAGCTAGTTGCGCCCTTATTTTGTTTCGAGTCCGCTCAACAACTTAAGTGTGCTGCAACTAGTCGCGACAAGGTTTCTTGTCAGAAGCGGCACCGCCAGCAGGCTGCTGACGACCCGCACTCAACGCTCGCGGCTCGGGTGCCTGCGTCGACAAGTTCCCTAAAAGCGTAGGGTAAAAACATACAAAGGAAGGAATCTAGTAAAGGAAATAACGTAGCAATCGATACCAGAAATAGAGTTATATTACAAGATAACTTGTCGCAGCTCTAACAGACTGATCTCATAATATGGCCAGCAGCGACAAGGAGAAAGAGTAAACGGGCGGCCTAGTCTATGCGATCGCCCTCAACCCTCTTGATCTCGCTCACCTTGTCCACAATGGGTGAGACAAGGGCCTTGCGCACTTCCAGATCAGCATCAGGCGGCAAGGACCTGAGGACATTGGTGAGGTTGAGGCCTGGGTTGCGGAAGGCCACCTTCACCAGCACCTTCTGAAGAACTCCCGCGCAGATCTTGCGCGACTCGTCGGCCAGCTGCTTTGGGATCTTCTCCCGGAGCCGCTGGAGGGCCGTCGCCACGCCCTTGAAGAACAAACTGAGCTTGGCGCTGGGTTGGAGATGCTCGTCGGAAGAATAACCGAAGTCCTCCATCCCCAGCTGCGCCAGCTCCCCGTCGATGACTGCGGCAATATTCACCAGACCCTCGGTCCAGTGCTCCACAGTCTCCCTAAATGAGTTCTGGGTAACGGCAATACTCGCCAGCAGCGCTTCGTCGGCCTTGATCTTCTCCGACAAGGTCACCTCCCGCTCCCTGGCGCCGTCCAGCGTCTGAGTCAGCGTAGCCAGCTTCAACTCAAGATCCGCGTTGGAGTCCTTGGCGGCGCTGAGCTCCTTGCTCCTCTCAGCGAGAAGACCCTGCAGCTCACCATGGGCGGCAGCATCCTTCTCGTGCTCACGCTGGAGCATGGCAAGCTCCTCGCCGCTCGTCTTGAGATTGGCCTCCAGCTGCGCCACCTTCGCCTCCAGCTCTTTCTTGGCGGCCTCAGCGGCTGCGGCAGCATCCCTCGCTTCCTTGACAGCCCCGCCAATTGATTGCTCGCGCGCGACAAGCTCTTCCTCGTGGCTGTCAAGGTTGACCTTGCGCTGCGCCAAATCACCCTCCCGCGCAGATAGCCTCTCGGCAGCAAGCCGCTGCTGCTCTTCAACCTCAGCCTTCACGAGGAGGAAGGCTTTCCTCTCCTCGGCGACTTGCTCCCGCTCCTCTGCCAGATTCCGGAGAGCTTCCTGCCTGAGGCCCCGGAGCTCCACCGCATGCTTCTCGATATCAACTCCCGCCCTCGCGACAAGCACTTCTCGGGAAGCCAGCTTGGCTTGTCGGGCGCGGTAAAGCGACGTCAGCTTCCGCAGCAGCCGCTCCTCTTCAGGCTCGTCGCTGCTGCCGCTTGGCGCGTCGACCAGCGTCAGCCCCGCGGAGGCAAGCACTTCTCCATCCAGGGTTTCTCCTTCGACCGGCGCCCTGGAGCTTGACGCCCAAGGAATCTTGATGAAGATGTCGTTGCCGGCCTTCAAGTAGGCGCCGGGCTGGGGATCTTCGGAGCCTGGCGCCGCAGTAGCAGCGGAGGGGTCGGCGGTCGGTGCAGCGCCTGGTGCTCTTGTGGCCTCGGGGCCGTCAGTACGATCGCCAGATCCCTCGCCGGCTTCTGCGGCGGCAGCCTTGGCGGCCTCTTCGCCGGCGGGTTCATCAACGCCGGCCTCTCCTTCGGCGGCCTCGGTTTCCATCGGCTCTGTGGAGGATGGATTTGACGAATGGAAGAGGGAGAAGAGTCAAGCAAATGCTCAAAGAGAAAATCAGAAGAAGAAGAACCCAAGGGAAGTTTTTTTAGGCAAGTAGGTTACCTGGGCTAGGATCTGCGGTCGCGGTCTCAACCGCCGGAGGATCACTGGTGCCGTCCCTTGCCGGAGAACTGTCCCTTGCCGGAGAGTTCTCCCTTGCCGGGGAGCGCTCCCTTGCCGGGGACTCCTCCCTTGGCGGCGTAGTCGAAGCAGATGGCACTTCGGGAGCAGCTTCCAGGCACTCCTGGTGAGGCTGTTCTGCTCCTACACAAATCAACAGTCAAGATATCAGTAGAGAATAGGGCACCCATGCGCGCCTGACAGCAGGAAGTAAACTATAAACTTACGCTGGGGGCTGCGCTGGGGGCTGCTTTGGGGAGTAGTTGCCGGGTCCGTCAAGGTGGTCTCAGACACACCCCCTGCTGACACGGTGGGATCGTCTTCGATGACAATCACCGGGGCCTTGGCTCTCTTCGCCGCTCTCTGGGCCAGCGTCCTAAAAAAGAATGGGTTCAGATTGAAGCAAGTCAGATACAAGACGAAAGCAACAAGATTGAAGAACTACAAGAACACCAAAGAAACTTACTCTTCTTCTTCCTCGTCGGAGCTGAGCGCGGAGAGATCGAAGTCTGGCTCCCCTCCGGTGCGGCGAGGCGGAGGAGTAGGTTCCCTTGCCCGCTTGGCAGGGGCGGTGGCGGTGGACCGAGAAGATCCCGCTCCAGTTGCCGCAGCAGCGTGAGGCGCTCCCGCGGCAACAGTGCTTGCCGCGGTAGAGCGTGTCGCACGGCTTGGCGGCTGTTGGCTCGTTTGCCGCCCTGCTACCTCCCTGGCCCTGCGGAGATGCCTTCTTGGTGCAGCCGGGGGCTCCGCCTGCGGCAAGCTGTCTGAAGGTTCGGGCTCTTCCTCGCCGGGCTCGCTCGGCTCAGCTTCAGGCCCGACAGGCTCTTCCTCGCCGGCAAACTCCTCGCGCTCGGCAAGGCTTGCCGCCTCTGCTGCCTCCGCCTCCTCCACGGTGAACCCGAACTCACCCGCGGCAGCTACTGCCGCAGCCTCTTCCGTCCTAGTGGCGATGCGCTGCAGCTCCGCGTCGGTGGTGTCGCGGGTAAGGCTCTTCTGTTCATCAGCACGAACCGGCACTTCTACCAAGTCGTCGAAGAACGCCTGCACGACGTCATCTGCAGGTTCTTGCCAAGTTGGGGCGATTCCGTGCGAGTCGCACAACGGCATCATCGCGCGAATCTGGTCAAGCGAAGAATTGTTGCACAGCGGAACGACATTCCGCGGCAACATAAAAGGGTGCTGAGGGTCACGCTTGAACAACTCCAGAAGCATCGCGTCCAACTCCAAGACCGTGAAGTTGAAATTGAGGCCCGGGCGCAGCCTCATGATATCCGCCGAGTTCTTGAACTCCCAGGCGGGTCTCCTCCTCTCCTGCAGGGGGGCGATGCGGCGGCGAAGAAAGTCTGCGCCAACTGCGCCTACAGTGAGCCCGGCAAGCCTAAGGCGAAGGATCCGGGTGACGGCAATCTTCAGCCTGTCGTCCTTCGGGGCCACATTGCTCCAATCATTGCCGCGCACTACTGGGGCTTGGCGTAGGGCGGTGAAAGGCTGCGGGTTCTCCTCAACGATCCAGCACCACTCTGCCCTCCACTCTTCCCATTTGCTACGGAGCTCTCCCTCCAGATAGGCCTCCTTCTTGCCAGTTCTCGAGATCCAAGCGATTCCTCCGGCAAGGGGCTCTCCTCTCTCGACCCGGGGCATGAAGAAGTGGCGGAAGAGGGCTACGTTTGGGTGGACTCCGACAAAGTTTTCGCACAGATGTGCGAAAACTACCATGGTCAGAACGGCGTTGGGGGTGAAGTCAAGGAGGCGGAACCCATAGGTGTTCATAATGTCGCAGGAGAAATCAGAAAAAGGCGGGCAGAGCCCGCAGTAGAAGAACAACGCGAAGAAGGGATACCCGGTCAGAGCCAGTCTCGAAGCGGTGGCCGGGAGTACCCTCGTGCACGGATGCGCTCGCGTCTCCGTCGACCAGAAGAGGTAGTAGTACTCCCTCAGCTCCTGCGCACCAAGCTGAGGGGGAAGAGGGCCCGCTCCTTCCGCAGCGCCGCGAGCCGCTGCGCCTCGGCCGACTTCACGCCCTTCCCCTTGTCGGCTTTTCGAGCCATGGCGGAGGTGGTGAGGGAGGTCGACGGCGTTGGTGATGCTGGTGGCAATGGGGGGGCAGAGCACTGCTCTCTTTCTGCTTCGAGAAGAAGGGGGGGAGCGGCGGAGATTTCTGGAGTTGGAGCAACAAACGGAGAGACGGGCGAACTGCCCCTGTTTCCCCTGCTTATAAAGAGGGAGGGGGCAGACGTTTCGCCCTTCCGAATAAAGAAACCACCCACGATCTCTCCCACGACGCCGCATTCAACGCGTGCCGTTAGGGGAGGGCGCGGTGGATACGGAGCAAGATTCGGCATAACCCAGGCCGCGTGTGCCCGTGCCCTGTTTTGGGCCTGGCCCAACAGCGCTCGGCACCGTGTGTGGCCCAGGCCCGGGGGCTCCTGTCGGTGTACTAGAATAGGGGTACCCTAGTATCCCGAACTTGTGCACGGGCAGTTGCAGCACCCCGCGGCAAGGCTTGCCGGATGACCGCCATGGTCCTCCGTGGTTCCTTTGGAGCCATTCAAGAACAAAGTATTCAAGCTAAGGAGACAAGGCCCCGGCAAGAGGAGCTTGCCGGAAAGGCCAACCAAAGCATCCCAAGGAACTTGCCGCGACGCGCCACACGTCCCGGCAAGGTGACAAGACCCCGGCAAGAGGAGCTTGCTGGGAAGACCAGCCAAGGCATCTCAAGGCCTGGTGAGCGGCAAGCTTCCGGGCGCGACAAGACGACGACCGCGGCAAGTAACCACCCTGTACCCACGCTCCAGCGCATCCACCAACGTGTCGCCCCGGGGCTCCTCCAGGCGCGCGTGGCAGGAGGCTGTGCAGCCAGCGGTGCGCGGTGGCATGCGACGCTGACAAGATCGCCATCGTGGCGAACGGTGGCGTCCCTGACGGTCCCTTTCTGCACTGTTTGGGCGACACAGACGGGCATTCAATGCCCTTGTCCCCTGCCGTCAGGGTTAGGTAGGATACACTGTGCAAGTAGGTGTACCAACCACAACTTCTTTTCCATTTTTACCCTTCTCTGCATTGCCACCTGTCGGTGACCCCTTGAGCACATAAAAGGAGGCCCATGTGCAACGTAGAGGGGGTTCGGCTCATTCGGAAGCCAGAAAAACACTTAGCTCTCTCGAGCAAGAACAGAATACAATCAGACAAGCAGCAGTAGGAGTATTATCTCTCCGGAGAGCTCCGAAGCTGGGTAAACTGCTCGTGTGCTTCGCCTCGATCCGCTCTTCGTGCGACCTCCGCCCCCCGCCGAACCGAAAGGGACCAGGTCCGCCAGCCCCATAGGTGTTCGTGGATCAGTTTCCCCGACACTCAATTTAAAAAATAAAAATTGCATAAAGTAAAAGGAAGACCCTTCACAGAGGGAAGTAGTGATTTGTAGAGGTTCCAGAGCTGAAAGCGAAAAAATAGAGATAAAAACATTTTTGGGAGGTGTATCCATCCCACCAACGAAAACGACTTGGAGCATCCCAACACTTTCCATGCTAGATATATCATAGGTGGTTCCCAAACAGAAAATAAAGTTTATTCCTTTTTTCCACCATAACTTTCACTTTCCATGGCTAGCCGTATCCACGGGTGCCCTCCATACCAACACTTTCCAAGGAATTTATTATTTGACAACATAAATTAAATTCATTTTTGCATTTCGGGACTGGGCATCCCTAATACCTTTGCCTTACTGTCGTGCAATGACAACTGAATAAACACTCATCGTGAGAATAACACATCTAGCATGCAAAATATTAGCTACCCGTTACCGTTCAGCGAGCGAAACAAACATACAAAAGAGAGGTTCATTTTAAAAATTAGAGATGGCACATGCAAATTTGCTTATAACAGTAAAAGCATGCCACATATAGGTAGATATAGTGGACTCATGTGGCAAAACTGGTTTAAAGGATTTTGGATGCACAAGTAGAGGTCATACTTGGTGCAAAATGAAGGCTAGCAAAAAGATTGAGAAGCGACCAACCAAGAAATGAATAATCTCATAAGCAAGCATTAAGCCTAATTAACACAGAATAATGCACCACAAGTAGGATATAATTTTCATTACATGATTATTGACTTTCGTGCATGCATAGGGAATCACAAATCTTAACACAAATATTCTTACTAGAGCACAATTACTTATCAACATAACTCACATATCACATCATCATATCTCAAAACTATTACCAAGAATCAAGTTTATTTTGTCCAATGATCTTCATGACATATATTTTCTTTCTTTCTTTGTCCTTCTTGGATATCTATCACTTTGGGACTAATTTTCATGTGTTGCTTTTCATAAGCTCAAACAAATATAAGTGAAGATCATGAGCATAACATATTTTCTTTCTCTCAAAATAATTTAACTGAAGCAAGAGAGAATTTCTTAAAAAACTTACTAACTATAAAATAAATCTAAGTGGAGCAAGAGAGCATTTCTTCAAAAATACTAAGCACACCGTTCTCAAAAAGATATTAGTGAAGCACTAGAGCAAGTCCATTGCTCATAAAAATTTAAGTGAAGCATAGAGAGCAATTCTAACAAGTCATGGCATAATTTTGGCTCTCTCAAATAGGTGTGTCCAGCAAGGATTGATGACTTAAAACACAAAATAAAGCAAGCAAAGACACATATCATACAAGACGCTCCAAGCAAAACACATATCATGTGACGAATAAAAATATAGCCTCGAGTAAAATACCGATGGTCGTTAGAAGAAAGAGGGGATGCCACTCGGGGGCATCCCCAAGCTTAGTTGGTTGCTCATTCTTGGATAATAGCTTGGGATGCCAGGGCATCCCCAAGCTTAGGCTCTTCTATCCTTCTTTCATCCATCGTAAGATAACCCAAAACTTGAAAACTTCAATCACACAAAACTCAACAAAACCCTTGTTAGATTCGTTAGTAAAAGAAAGAAAACCACTACTATAAGTGCTGTGTCAAACAAATTCTTATTTTGTTTTTGTATTATATCTACTATATTCCAACTTTTCTGTGGCAAAAACTCATCAAAGAAAACCATAAAGCCATCAAAATAAGCACACAACACAAAGAAAACAGAATCTGTCAAAACAGAACAGTCTGTAGTAATCTGGAACTTTTGAATACTTATGGAACTCCCAAAATTCTACCAAATTAGGAAGCCAAGCGTAATTTGTATATTAATCTTCTTCAAAAAGAATCAGGGCAAAATCTCTTTTCTGTGATTTATTAAAAGTATCTTAGTGAGCGCAAAGTTTCTGTCTTTTTTAGCAAGATCAAACAACTATCACCCCAGAAGATCCTAAAGGATTTACTTGGCACAAACACTAATTAAAACACAAAAAACACAATCATACAGTAGCATAATTGTGTTAACACAGAAGAACAGAAAGCAAAAGGCAAAAATAAATTTTATTCATTGGATTGCCTCCCAACAAGCGCTTTTCTTTAAAGCCTTTTAGCTAGGTATTGAGATTTCAATGATGCTCACATAAAAGAGAAGAATTGAAGCACAAAGAGAGCATCATAAAACACGTGACAAACACATGTAAGTCTAACATACTTCCTATGCATAGGCATTTTATAAGCAAACAAATTATCAAGGCAAGTAAAAATTAGCATATGCAAGGAAAAAGAAAGAGACGATAGCAATCTCGACATGAAGAGAGGTAACTTAGTAACATGAAAATTTCTACAACCATATTTTACTCTCTCATAATAGTTACATGTAGGATCATAAGAAAATTCTACAAAATAGCTATCACATAACATATTCTCAACAGGATCCACATACATGCAAAGTTGACACTCTTCCAAAATAGTGGGATTAACATTAACTAAAATCATGACCTCTCCAAACCCACTTTCATGATAAATTTCATAAGATTGAACACTCTCCAAATAAGTGGGATTATTTTTATCTAAAGTTGACACTCTTCCAAACCCACTTTCAATTATTGCAAACACTATTATCAATCTCATATTCCTCGCGGGGCTTAAATAAATTGTCAAGATCGTAAGAAGAATCACCCCAATCATGATCATTGCAATAAGTAGATGACATATCAAAATTAGCATCCCCAAGATTGGGGTTTTGCATATTATTGGCACAATTGACATTAATAGAATTTATAGTAAAATCATTGCAATCATGCTTTTCATTCAAAGAGCTATCATGAATCTCTTCATAAATTTCTTCATCACAATTTTTAGATCCACGAATCTCAAGCAAAACTTCATAAACATAATCTAGTGTACTCAAATCACTAGCAATTTGTTCAACAAAATCGGATCTTTCAAAAATATTACCCACCGGATGAGGATCCATATCAATAGATTTTTAGCAAGCAAAGATGCAAGCAAATAGAAGACACATGGTCACACAAGGAAACAAGAGATCTGCCAAGAAAAAGGCGAATGAAAAAAAGAGGGCGAATGAAACTGCGATTTTTTGTGAAGTGGGGGAGAGGAAAACGAGAGGCAAATGGCAAACAATCTAAATTGTGAGGAGATGAGATTTGTGATTAGGAACCTCGTTTATGTTGAAGATCCTCCCCAGCAACGACGCTAGAAATTCCTTTTGATGTCACTTGAAGCTACGTCGGTATTTCCCCAAAGAGGAAGGGATGATGCAGCACAGCGGCGGTAGGTATTTCCCTCAGATATGAAACCAAGGTTATCGAACCAGTACGAGAACCAAGAACACAACATAAACAGCCCCTGCACAAAAATAACAACACCTTGCAACCCGACGTGTTAAAGGGGTTTTCAGTCCCTTTCGGGGTACGACGCCTCAAGATAGGCAAAAGACGTGTGGTAAATTTGTGGATAGGATAAGTAGATCACAGAACAAATAAGTTGCAGCAAGGTATTTTTGTATTGTTTTGTTTAATAGATCTGAAAATAAACGCAAGGAAAAAGTAGATCGCAAGGCAAATATATGAAAGAAGACCCGGGGGCCGTAGGTTTCACTAGTGGCTTCTCTCGAGAAAGGTAGCAAATGGTGGGTGAACAAATTACTGTTGGGAAATTGATAGAACTTCAAATAATCATGACGATATCCAGGCAATGATCATTACATAGGCATCACGTCCAAGATTAGTAGACCGACTCCTGCCTGCATCTACTACTATTACTCCACACATCGACCACTATCCAGCATGCATCTAGTGTATTAAGTTCCTGGAAAAACGAAGTAATGCAATAAGAACAATGACATGATGTAGACAAGATCCGTTTATTTCTTGCAGAAGATATGGATCCCATCTTTTTATCCTTATTAGCAACGATACATACGTGTCGGTTCCCTTTCTATCACTGGGATCAAGCACCGTAAGATCGAACCTACTACCAAGCACCTCTTCCCATTGCAAGATAAATAGATCAAGTTGGCCTAACAAAACCCAAATATTGGAGAAGAAATACGAGGCTATAAGTAATCACGCATATAAGATATCAAAGAAACTCAAATAATTTTCATGGATATAAAAAGATATAACTGATCATAAACTCGAAGTTCATCAGATCCCAACAAACACACCGCCAAAAGACTTACATCATATGGATCTCCAAGAGACCATTTTATTGATAATCAAGAGAGAGAGAGAGAGAGGAAGCCATCTAGCCACTAACTACGGACCCGAAGGTCTACAAAGAACTACTCATGGATCATCGGAGAGGCACCAATGGAAGTGGTGAACTGTCGGTGTCAAAACCGGCGGATCTCGGGCAGGGGCTCCCGAACTGTGCGTCTAAGGCTAATGGTAACAGGAGGGGGGACACAATGTTTACCCAGGTTCAGGCCCTCTCTAAGGAGGTAATACCCTACTCCCTGCTTGATTGATCTTGATGATATGAGTATTACAAGAGTTGATCTACCACGAGATCGTAGAGGCTGAACCCCAGAAGCTAGCCTATGATTATGATTGTTGTTGTCCTACGGACTAAACCCTCCGGTTTATATAGACATCGGAGGGGGCTAGGGTTACACAGATTCTGTTACAGAGAAGGAAATTTACATATCTGAATTGCCAAGCTTGCCTTCCATGCAAAGGAGAGTCCCACCCGGACACGGGACGAAGTCTTCAATCTTGTATCTTCATAGTCCAACAGTCCGGCATATGCATATAGTTCGGCTGTCCGAGGACCCCCTAATCCAGGACTCCCTCAGTAGCCCCTGAACCAGGCTTCAATGACGATGAGTCCGGCGCACAAGTTCTCTTCGGCATTGCAAGGCGAGTTCCTTCTCCAAATACTCCAAGGTAGATTTTGAACACACGAATCGTGTCTGACTCTGCAAAACAAATCCCACATACCACCGTAGAGAGCACAATATTCCACGAATCTAATCTGCTGACAACTTTTACCTAGCGTGACATCACGCTGCGTCCCGGTTATTATCAGAACCGTTTTTCCCAACCCGGCATTGCACGTCCTGCGAGGCGGTTTTATTGGCACGTCTTGTCGAAGCAGAGATCGTGTTCCCCTTACCACAGGATTCTCATCAATACAGGCGTGGGTAACCCAACCGTGCCGTTAGTATGACTCTTTGGTTTAGGCAAGTTCTAAACGGCCACGTGGAGGACGCTTGATATTCTTCCTCTATATAAAGAGGTCAAGACCTGTCCTTTTCTTTCCACGCCCGATCCTTCCCTTCCCCTACCTCGAGTTCCAACACCCGAGGTTCAGTATAAGCACTTCGGACCTTCAATCATGCCTGGATCCAACCTTCAAGGCCGGTGGATGGCCTCTTCCGTCACAGAGGAGGACATCAAGAAGCTTAGGGAGGCTAGGTATCTGACCGCCGAAATCCTTCACTGGCTACCTGCTCAAGGGCAGGTTATCCCCACTCCCGAACCCTATTAGAGTGTCGTATTCATCTCCCACTTCCTCCGAGGGCTAGGCTTTAGTCTTGATCCCTTTGTTAGAGGGCTCATGTTCTATTACAGGCTAGATTTTCATGATCTAGCTCCAGATTCCTTCCTTCACATCTCGTCGTTTATCGTCGTGTGTGAGGCCTTCCTCCGCATTACCCCACACTTCGAATTATGGCTCAAGACCTTCAATGTGAAGCCGAAGATGATCGATGGGCGACACGCGGAGTGCGGAGGCGCTATTATAAGCAAAGGTGTCGATGCTTTATGGCCAAAGGGTTCCTTCCCGGAGGTGTCTGACCTATGGCAACGGGAGTGGTTTTACATCACAACACCCCGAGATACAAAGTGGGCAGCCGCCCCGGCCTTCCGCTCTGCCCCTTCGCCACATCTTGCATCATGGGTTAACAAGGGGCTGGACTGGGGACCGGTTAATGACGTGCTGACATTGCAAAGCCGCATCCGAGATCTCCTCAAGAGGGATATCAGTCTCGTCAAAGTAATTCAAGTAATGTTAGTTCGTCGGGTCCTGCCATGCCAACGTCGATCTCTCCGTATGTGGGAGTTCAACCCGGACGGACCGTGAACCATTCAACACTTCTTCGACGTGACGCTCGAAGGGATGTATCGGTTATTCTTCGGATCACGAATAAAGTGTCCGGACACAACAGAGGATGTGAGTCTCAACTGCAACCATCCAGATACCCAAGTAAGTAACTCCGTGACCGAACATACTGTCATTATATTTGTCACAACATTATTCTGAAAAACCAACCTTGGCCAGGACTGGATAAGAAAGGCGGAGAGGATCAGGTGTTCGGCCCTTCTTCCCGAAGGCTCGCCGGATCCTGTACTAACCAGGATGCTGGCTTGCGCACTTTATCAAGTGCCATCAGGGGAGGACGAGTGGAGGAGTATGGAAGCCGAAAGCTGGCTTCATGCTGGAGGTACATTACGCATCCTAACTGGGGGAATTAGTGCCCCCGTGTTGGAGGATGATCGGGGAGGAGAATCTAGAATCCCCTCTCCCCACGGGAAGAAAAGGACCGCCCCTGAAGACTTGCAAATGGAGGTTTCCAAACGAGGGAAGAAACCTTCACCAGGGGGCCCTACCCTGGAGGGCATCCTTACCGCACAACGCCCACAAGGGGGCCATCCGTCAACCGAGCCATAAGTGAACAAAGGCACTTTAGTAAGCATGCCCTGCTCTTTTCCCGAGAATAACAACCGAGACATATGTTTTGCAGTCCGGCTCGTAGCCCTTCTCAACAATGTTCATCCTCAGGGGATCTTCTTCCGGAGATGATGGAGAGCGAAACGCCTCCTCCTGCTTCCCCGCATCATGAGGCGGACGACCCCGAGGTGTCGTCCCGGAGGATCTCTCCTGATTCGCAAAGGCCAGAAGGTAACTCTTCAGCCGCCCAAAGTCCGGAGTTCTTGGCTCCTAAGGAGACCAACAGAAAAGCCCAGGATTGTCCGGTGTACAACCAGACACACTGATGGGTCTTCTGGAGCAAGCGGCAATCTCAGAGGCACATCATACCTTAATGGGTACAGTGGTTGAGAGGATTTCATCCACAAAAAGTGGGTTGAATGAAGCTTTTACGAGCTTGCTAAGATGCTTTAAGGTAAGCACAGTGATATATATATTTTTGGCTGTACTGCACACGCAAGGTGTACTTTGTATAGATAGTAGCCCCCGAGACTCTAGTTGCCATCCAGACGAGGCGAGCAGAGGATCATAGTCTTAGGTAATGATAGCGCTGCTTTTGTGCGTAGGCGGCTACAGATCCGGCAGCTGACCAGACTGCTGAATTTGCCGAATTGAGGCGGCAACTTGACGTGGTGGATGCAGACATCACGCTTGTGAACAAGCGGCTTGACGAGGCACAGGGTATGTATATTCGGGTGGTCAGCAAATATTAATAAGAGCATGATGCTAGTATTTATAGTATGCTTTGACTGCAGATGGAGCTGCCGTCGTGAAGACCCTTCGGGCAGAACTTGCCCGGGCCAAGGAGCAAGCCAGGAGGAGTGATGCGGCCGCCCTGAAGGTGGCCGAAGAATTAAAAGTCGAACAGGCTGCTCATCGCCAGAGTGAGGATAAAATAGCCAACATGGTTCTTGAGCTGCAGGATGCCGCTAGCCGATATGAGCTTCTCGAAAAGGAAAACCAAACGAAGACGGCTGACCTAAAGAAGGCCTTGCAAGCGGCAAAAGAAACTCGCTCTGAAATCAGAGCGACGCGGGAGGAGCTTCGGCAAGCCGGTGATATTGCGACTGGGAAGCCCTTTTTATTGCGAACAAAGTTCGGCGATCTGAAGTATGCCCCTATTGGTCAATTGTGGAGTTATTCAGACGCATACTTGGATTTAGCAAAGAGTGCTGCTGATGCAACAGAGTATTTCAAAGATCAAAAAGATCATGAGGTGGAAAGATTTTTCTGGTCGTAGTTCAGTAATCCAAGGCGTCTGCTGCTGTTGAATGAGCAAATGGCCGAGTGGGCCGAGCTCCATAGGTTATTTGGACTTGCCATGAGGGCCGTTGTGGACCACCTATGGCCGAAGGAGCCAAGTCCGGATAGTTATTTTAGTTTGGTGCAATGATTTATTCGTCCTGTGCCAAATATCAACGCTGTCAAGAGGTCAGCGTGCATAGAGGGTGCGCGGATGGCCCTTGCCCGTGTTAAGACGTATTGGGCGAAGATGGAGGCCACCGATATTGCAACTAGGGGTCCGCCCGGGGGCCAGGACTCGCCCGAGCACTATTTTGAAGAAGTCTTAGAGGGTGCCCGTTTAATAGAGGCTCAGTGCTCAAAGAATACCATGTTCCAGTGACATGTATCTTAATTGTAAAAACAATGCTTGTGATAATAAAGGCTATATTTATACTTTTGCCCGTAAAGTATTGTACTGCCTCGTGTGCAGCCGTTTATGTATATATGTATATAACCTGAATGTTTGCAGTCGTCGGCTTCAGCCCCCACGCATATAATGCTGGGGTGTTCGGCAAAGCGCGTAATCACACTTGATCCAACATCTTGGTCCGTTAAGGAGGTGATAGCGCGGCGAACAAGGCAATCGGACTATATAGCTTTAACACTTTCACTTAGCCATAGAAGTTTGACGGTGCGGCTACTATATAGCCCCTGGTATGTCCGCGCTCATCCGAATACGGTGCGTGTACATACGTGACCGGGAAACCGGTCCTTCGTTAATGCAGAGGAATCGTGAAGATTGCGCTGGGTCATCGAGTGGTTGGCCAGTCTCTCGCTTTATCATGATAGTCACTTTTTGGCTTTCTCTACTGAGGTGCTCATCCAGATGAACTGGGGGACAATCGCAGTAGTTCTCCCAGTGCCACCTTAGCCGATAGAGCGGAACGTAAGGTAGCAAAACACGGGAGCTGGATAAACCCAACTATTGACCAAAGACATGATTCGGAGCTGATGCATATAAGGCCATACTCACGACGCTGAACACTTCCGAAGGTATTCGGACTTTACAACATATACTGGGCTGTCTACCGCCCTCAATAATGATCCCTGAATTTCCGGGTACGTGCATAAATTCGGCGTGACGAAAGAGCGGCTGTGCTAAGGGCATAAATCCCAAAAACACATTGGATGCTGCCCTTGTAACGTCCATTTCAGATTGGCGAATAATAAGCTTAGCAATAACACCGGTATCCCTCTTGGTCGTTTTAAGTATCAGGAGGGTGTGAGCCAACAAGAGACAATAAAAAAGGTTTACACAGGGTCTTAATCTAAAAAGAAACCTTGGAACGGGGTCCTGCTGCATGTCTGCGCCTTTGTCTCCGTTGTGCCGTATCCTGGAAGGGTATAACACGATAGTCATCTGTAAAAAGAAAGAAAAACTCAGGTGAAAGAATCTTGTGTGACCGTGCGTAACGTCAGTTAAGCTTAATGAACCGTGAAAATTCAATTTCTTGAGTGTAAATAGGATCCAGCCGAACTATGGATTCTTTTCATGCGGGCAGCCCCCAGCACCACATATGGGGGCATAGCCATTAATCAAGCTTAGGTTTATCTGGGATGCTACTAATAGTGATGCGCCGAACACGTCTAGCCGTGTCCGTGGTCTCGCGATCGATTAGTTACTTGGGTTGGAGAGGCCGTTCAGTGGTTCGGCTGCTAGGGCCGCCACATATTCTTCCGCACGTAGGGAATGCTCTGTATTTCCGCTAATTGTGATGACGCCACATGGACCGGGCATCTTAAGTTTTAAGATAAGCGTAATGCGGAACTGCATTGAAACGAGCGAAGGCCGTTCTTCCGAGTAGTGCATGGTAGCCGCTTCGAAATGGAGCGATATCGAAGATTAGTTCTTCTCTTCGGAAGTTGTCGGGAGAACCGAATACAACCTCTAATGTTAGAGAGCCCGTGCAGCGGGCCTCTACGCCTGGTATTACTCCTTTAAAGGTAGTATTGCTTTGGCTGATTCTTGACGGGTCTATCCCCATCTTGCGGATAGTGCCTTGATATATCAGATTAAGACTACTACCGCCGTCCATGAGGACTCGGGTGAGATGGTATCCATCAATTATTGGGTCGAGCACCAAGGCAGCCGAACCTCCATGCCGGATACTAGTGGATGATCCCTGCGATCGAAAGTGATCGGGCAGGCCGACCATGGGTTGAATTTGGGGACGACGGGTTCTACAACATATACGTCTCGGAGTGCGCGTTTGCGCTTCCTCTTTGGTATGTGGGTTGCGTAAATCATGTTCACTATTTTGACCTCTGGTGGAATTTTTTTTGTCCCCTAGTGTTCGCCTGCCGAGGTTCGTCCTTGTCTTCACTTGGAGGCTCCCTCCCCTTATGTTCGGCGTTTAGCTTGCCGGCCTGCTTGAAGACCCAGCATTCTCTGTTGGTGTGATTCGCAGGTTTCTCGGGGGTGCCATGAATCTGACATGATCTGTCTAGAATTTTGTTTAGGCTGGACAGCCCATCTCTGCTGCCTTTAAATGGCTTTTTACATTGACCGGGTCGAGAGCCCCTGAATCCGGCGTTTACCGCTGTGTTGTCTAGGTTGTCTTCATTATTTCGACGCTTGTTTTTATTGCGTCGCGGCTTCCCATTGTCGTCCCTGATTTCGGATGTGCCTGGGTTGCTGGTGCCGCTGCGGGCCAACCAACTATCCTCGCCCGCGCAAAAGCGGGTCATAAGGGTTGTTAGGGCTGCCATTGTCCTCAGCTTTTCCTGGCCGAGGTGTCTGGCGAGCCATTCGTCCCGGACACTATGTTTGAAAGCCACTAAGGCTTCGGCATCCGGGCAGTCGATGATTTGGTTCTTCTTGGTGAGAAATCTGTTCCAAAGTTTACGGGCTGACTCTCTGGGTTGTTGAATAACGTGACACAAATCGTCTGCATCCGGAGGTCGGACATATGTCCCTTGAAAATTAGCCCTGAAAGCATCCTCGAGTTCCTCCCAACTTCCAATTGAATTTGGGAGGCTTTTCAACAAGTGCCGAGCTGGTCCTTTCAACTTGAGGGGCAGGTATTTGATGGTGTGGAGATCATCTCCGCGAGCCATATGGATGTGAAGAATAAAGTCCTCAATCTAGACTGCACGGTATGTCGTTCCATCGTATGCCTCGATGTTTACAGGTTTAAATCCCTTTGGAAATTCATGATCCAGCACCTCATCGGTGAAGCACAGGGGTGTGCGGTGCCCCTGTATTTGGATGTCTCGTGGCGTGGGTCCGACGGCTGTAGTGTTTGGTGTTGATTCTAAGCTGGTAGTTGACCAGTATAGACAGTTTGGTGGCCGTGATCTTGCGTAGGAACACGTTTCTTAGATCCATAGATGGACCTAGCCATACCAGCTCTTTTGTCCAGGTGCTCACGTAGATTGTGTGCTGACTTATGTGCGGCATCACTAGCCGCTCTGTCTCGGCCACAGGGTGGTCGGTCCGGCAGATCGGCCGTATTGTTTTTCGGCGGGATGGGCTCTATAGCCGCGTCGAATTCAGGCAGCAGCTTGTGCTTTGGGTAGCTCTTTGTGTGGCGATCACCACTGTATTTTTCGTTAGTGTCGAGCACTTTGTTCCATCTGTGATTGAGCGTATCCTGCACGGCCTTAAGCCTTTGCTTCTGCTTCTTCAAGCTCCTCGCGGGTGCGATAAGGCTTTTGTGGAGGTTCTCTTGTTCCAAGTGCTTTTCCGGGATGATGCGTGCATCGTCGTCTGGACCGTTCTCCTCTCTGGAAACAGGTTTATAAGTTTTGTCTTCAGCATCGCTGTGATCGGACAGCGGCCCCGGACTGTGTTCGCCGTCCCCTGACTCATCCTGCTCCATCGCTGGGTCTACGGGGTCGTCGTTATCTTTAGCATCGTCCGGGGTATTATTCTTTCTTGTGCCGGTATTGCTGTTCTTGCTATGGCGGGCTTTAGAGCGGCGCCGCTGACGTCGGCGCTTTGTTTCCTTCTCAAGGGGATTATCCTCTGTTGCATCATCGCAATTGCTTTCTTTGGGTGTGTCCACCATATATATATATATATATCATATGATGAGGTGGCTTTACAGTGCCCTGGGGGTGGTGGTTCCCGTTTTTCTCCGGCATCATCGTCCATGCCGTTAATGTCTTCGGAGTTGAAATCAAGCGTGTCGGTTAAGTCATCGATAGGCTATTAAGTGGGTGGTGCGTGGGTAACGAATTCCTTCGTCGTCCGCTTCCCAATCAAGCCGGACATAGTTCAGCCAAGAGTCCCCCGACAGGGAGAGAGATTTTAATGAGTTAAGCACGTCGCTTAAGGGTGAGTGCTGAAAGATATCCGCAGAGCTAAACTCCATGATCGGTGCCCAGTCAGATCCGATGGGCACAGATGTGTGCGGTTCGGAGCCTATGGCCGGAGACGAGTCTGAGGGTCTGATGACACAGACCTCCTTGGAAGTGAAATCTATGTTCGGCTCTATCGCCGTAGAGTGTGTGGCCTCCATGGCGGAGTCCATCCTCCCGTCCTTGGACGACACGATCTGCTCCGGATTTAAAGCCGGGACAGCTGTAGGTGTGATCTACTGAACATCGTCCGATGGGCGATCTAAGTCATGCTCGTGCACCTGTCATGGGCTCGAATCCGTCGAAGATCAAGTCTCCGCGGATGTCGGCAATGTAGTTCAGGCTTCCAAACTTGACCTGATGGCCAGGGGCATAGCTATCGATCTGCTCCAGATGGCCAAGTGAGTTGGCCCGCAGTGCGAAGCCGCCGAATACGAAGATATATCCGAGGAGGAAAACCTCACCCTGGACCGCATCATTATAGATGATCGAAGGGGCCATCAAGCCTTATGGTGACGACAAAGTGGAACTCTCAATGAAAGCACCAATGTCGGTGTCAAAACTAGCGGATCTCGGGTAGGGGGTCCCGAACTGTGCGTCTAAGGCTAATGGTAATAGGAGGCGGGGGACACAATGTTTACCTAGGTTTGGGCCCTCTCTATGGAGGTAATACCCTACTTCCTGCTTGATTGATCTTGATGATATGAGTATTACAAGAGTTGATCTACCACGAGATCGTAGAGGCTAAACCCTAGAAGCTAGCCTATGATTATGATTGTTGTTGTCCTACGGACTAAACCCTCCGGTTTATATAGACATTGGAGGGGGCTAGGGTTACACAGAGTTGGTTAGAGAGAAGGAAATTTACATATCCGAATTGCCAAGCTTGCCTTCCATGCAACGAGAGTCCCACCCGGACACGGGACAAAGTCTTCAATCTTGTATCTTTATAGTCCAACAGTCCGGCATAAGCATATAGTCTGGCTGTCCGAGGACCCCCTAATTCAGGACTCCCTCATGAACCCCTTCGTGATGGTGTCTAGATTGGATCTGGTGGTTCTGGACTCTACGACGGCTGGATGAATATTTTGTCGACTCCCCTAGGGTTTCTGGAATATTGGGGTATTTATAGAGCAAAGAGGCGGTCTAGGGGGCACCCGAGGTGGGCACAACCCACCAGGGTGTGCCTAGACCTCCTGGCGTGCCCTGGTGGGTTGTCCCCTCCTCGGGACTCCCCCCAGGTGCAACAAGGGCCCAACTTCTTCCTTCTGGTCCATAAAAAATCATCGTAAATTGGTGTGGCATTTGGACTCTGTCTGATATTGATTTCCCGCGATGTAAAAACCATGCAGAAAACAACAAGTGGCACTTGGCATTATGTCAATAAGTTAGTACCAAAAATGATATAAAATGACTATAAAATGATTATAAAGCATCCAAGATTGATAATAAAACAACATGGAATAATAAAAAATTATAGATACGTTGGAGACGTATCAAGGACATCAATACTCAAGCATATCAACAAGCAACCATGTCTTTCAAAATATCAACACTAAATAAAGCTATCCCTAGCCCATCATGCTCAATCATTGATCCATTCATGAAACGCTCTAGCATATTAGCTACATCCAATGCACAAGTATGATCATAGTGCTCCCTAGTTGGTGCTTTATAAGAGAAGATGGAGACTCATATAAAAATTGCATAAAGTAAATGGATAGGCCCTTCGCAGAGGAAAGCAGAGATTTGTAGAGGCGCCAGAGCTCAAAGCTTAAATTGAGAGATAAAAATATTTTGGAGGCATACTTTTCTCGTCAACGAAAACGACCGCGTAATTCCCAATACTTTCCATGCTAGATACATCATAGGCGGTTCCCAAACAGAAAATAAAGTTTATTCCTTTCCCCACCATTGTTTCACAATCCGTGGCTAGCCGTATCCATGGGTGCCTTCCATACGAACACTTTCCAAGGAATTTATTACTGAACAACGTAAAATAAATTTCCTTTTCATTTCGGGACTGGGCATCCCTATTACTGCCACACTCTCATGCAATGACAAGTGAATAAACAATCATCTTGAGAATAACACATCTAGCATGGAAAAATATTGGCCACCCCCTACTGCTTCATGAGCGATACAGGCACACAAAAAGGAAATTAATTTTGAAAATTAGAGTTGGCACATACAAATTTACTTGGAGCGACATGGAAATACCGTGTATAGGAGGTATGGTCGGCTCATTTGGCACAACTTTGGGTTTAAGAATTTGGTTGCACAAGTAGTATTCCCACTTAGTACAGATGGAGGCTCACAAATAGATTGAGAAGCGACCAACCAAGAAACAAAAATGATCATAAAAGAGCATTAAACATAACTAACACTGAATAATGCACCACAAGTAGGATGTAACTTGATTGCATAACTATTGATTTTCGTGCTTGCATAGGGAATCACAAACTTTAACACCAATATTCTTACTAAAGCATGATTACTCACCAGCATGACTCACATATTATTATCTCCATATCACAAAACTATTGCAAGGAATCAAACTTATCATATATTATATCCCTCTTGAATATCCATTACTTTGGGACTAAATTTATATATTACTATTGCTACTAACAAGCTCTCGAATAAATTTAAGTGGAGTGCGATTGCATAAGTATTTCTTCAGAAATTTCAACTCTCAAAATAATCTAAGTGAAGCATGAGAGTAAATGACAAACTACTCCAAAAAGATATAAGTGAAGATCAAACGAGTAGTTAAGTAAATGGGTAGCTATTTGAGGACTCTCCCTTATTTAAAAACTCCATATCTAAGTATTTTATAAAAACAACAATCAAAACAAAATAAAATTACATTCCAAGAATAGCACAACTCATGTGAAGAAGCAAAAACTTAGGCTCAACCGATACTAACCGATAATTGTTGATGAAGAAAGATGGGATGCCTACCGGGGCATCCCCAAGCTTAGATGCCTGAGACTTCTTGGAATATTATCTTGGATGCCTTGGGCATCCCCAAGCTTGAGCTTTTGTGTCTCCTTAGTTCCTTCTATATCACGGTTTCCCTAAATCTTAAGAACTTCTTCCATGCAAAACTCAACAGGAACTCGTGAGTTAGTATAAATCAATGCAATAACTGTCGGGGAAACGACACATATGGGATCACGGGGATCCCTTCTACGGTTGGTGGGGAGAGAGCTACGCAAAGAGCAGGTCTGGTGATCAGTGCGAGGCATTTTTACCCAGGTTCGGGCCGCGATGGTGCGTAATACCCTAGTCCTGCTTGAGTGTATATCTTGTGTTCTTGAACTAGCTATGGTGCATGCCCCATTCAAAAAGTCTGAATCCTCCCCTAGTATGCCTCGGGCCTTCTTTTATATGTCAAAGGGGTTGCCACAACGGCACGCAGGAGGTGGAAAGTATCTACAGTGTTCATGCTTATCGCTGGCATCATAGGACAAACGCATTTAATGTGCTGCCTACGTGCCCTCTTACTTTATCAAGGACGGTAACTGGAGCCGTCCCGTCCGTCGTCGCCTCTCCTTGCCTTGACACGCGTCCAGGCTGACGAGGCATGCAACGCCAAGCTGGATGACTAGCTGCTGTGTTGGCGCAGTGGTAGAGCCTCCACGAAGATATGCATGCCGCCACGTAGGCGTCTGCCTAGTTGGCAGGCTGATCATCGTGCTAGAACGATGGTGAGGTGGCGAGACCTTGTCGGGTGCGGTCCTGGCTGTGGCCCCGTAATTGTCCCCGACAAGGCTTGATAACCCACAAGTATAGGAGATTGCAACAGTTTTCGAGTGTAGACTATTCAATCCAAATTTATTGATTCGACACAAGGGGAGCTAAAGAATATTCCCAAGTATTAGCAGCTGAGTTGTCAATGCAACCACAGCTGAAAGACTTAATATATGCAGCAAAGTATTTAGTAGCAAAGTAGTATGGAGGTAACCGTAATGGTGGCAAAAGTAACACTAGCAGTTTTGTAGCAATCATAACAGTGGCAACGGGGAAGTAACTAAGCAAAGATCGATATGTGAAAAGATCATAGGCAATGATCAATGATGGATAATTATGTTGGATGTAATTCCTCATGCAACAGTTATAACATAGGGTGACACAGAACTACCTCCAATTCATCAATGTAATGTAGGCATATATTCCGAATATAGTCATACGTGTTATGGAAAAGAACTTGCATGGCATATTTTGTCCTACCCTCCAGTGGCAGCGGGGTCCTATTGGAAACTAAGGGATATTAAGGCCTCCTTTTAATAGAGTACTGGACCAAAGCATTCACACTTAGTGAATACACGAACTCCTCAAACTATTATCATCACCGGGAAGTGTCCCGGCTATTGTCACTCTAGGGTTTGCCGGATCATAACACATAATAGGTGACTATTGACTTGCAAGATAGGATCAATAACTCACATATATTCATGAAAACATAATAGGTTCAGATCTGAAACCATGGCACTCGGGCCCTAGTGACAAGCATTAACCATGGCAAAGTCATAGCAGCATCAATCTTAGAACATAATGGATACTAGGGATCACACCCTAACAAAACTAACTCGATTACATGGTAAATCTCATCCAACCCATCACCGTCCAGCAAGCCTACGATGGGATTACCCACACACGGTGATGAGCATCATGAAATTGGTGATGGAGGATGGTTGTTGATGACGATGGCGATGGATTCCCCTCTCCGGAGCCCCGAACGGACTCCAGATCAGCCCTCCCGAGGAAGATTAGGGCTTGGCGGCGTCTCTGTATCGTAAAACGCGATGAATCCTTCTCTTTGATTTTTTTCTCCCCGAGCGTGAATATATAGAGTTGGAGTTGAGGTCGGTGGAGGTCTAGGGGACCCACGAGGCAGGGGGCGTGCCCTGCACCCTCACAGACAGGGTGTGGGTCCCCCTTCGTTGATTCTTTTGCCAATATTTTTTATTAATTCCAAAACGTGACTCCATGGATTTTCAGGTCATTCCGGGAACTTTTGTTTCTGCACAAAAATAATACCATGGCAATTCTGCTGAAAACAGCATCAGTCCGGATTAGTTCCATTCAAATCATGCAAGTTAGAGTCTGAAACAAGGGCAAAAGTTTTTGGAAAAGTAGATACGTTGGATATGTATCAACTCCCCAAGCTTAAACCTTTGCTTGTCCTCAAGCAATTCAATTGACAAAACTGAAAGTGATAAAGAAAAACTTTTACAAACTCTGTTTGATCTTGTTGTTGCAAATATGTAAAGCCAACATTCAAGTTTTCAGCAAAGATCATGAACTAACCATATAACATTTAGGTCTCACATTTACTCATATCAATGACATAATAAACTAGCAAGCAATAATAATAAATCTCGGATGACAACACTTTCTCAAAACAATCATAATATGATATAACAAGATGGTATCTCGCTAGCCCTCTCTGAGCCGCAAAACATAAATGCAGAGCACCCCTGAAGATCAAGGACTGACTAAACATTGTAATTCATGGCAAAAGAGATCCAGTCACAATCATACTCAATGTAAATTAATAGCAATGCATGCAAATGACAGCGGTGCTCTCCAACTGGTGCTTTTTAATAAGAGGATGATGACTCAACATAAAAGAAAATAGATAGGCCCTTCGCAGAGGGAAGCAGAGATTTGCAGAGGTGCCAGAGCTCGAGTTTTGAGATAGAGATAAATAATATTTTGAGCGGCATACTTTCATTGTCAACATAACAACCAAGAGATCTTGATATCTTCCATGCTACATACATTATAGGCGGTTCTCAAACAGAATGGTAAAGTTTATACCCCCCACCACCAACGAGCACATTCCATAGCTGGCCCGAAACAACGGGTACCGTCCAACTAACAACAATCCTGGGGGAGTTTTATTTGCAATTATTTTGATTTGATTTGAGCATGGGACTGGGCATCCCGGTCACCGGCCATTTTCTCGTGAATGATGAGAGGAGTCCACTCATCGTGAGAATAACCCACTTACCATGGAAGATATAGACAACCCTAGTTGATACATGAGCTATTCGAGCATACAAAACAGAATTTTATTTGAAGGTTTAGAGTTTTGGCACATACAAATTTACTTGGAATGGCAGGTAAATACCGCATATAGGAAGGTATGGTGGACTCATATGGAATAACTTAGGGGGTTTATGGAAGTGGATGCACAAGCAGTATTCCCGCTTAGTACAAGTGAAGGCTAGAAAGAGGCTGGGAAGCGACCAACTAGAGATCGACAACAGTCATGAACATGCATTAAGATTAACCAAAAATGAGTGCAAGCATGAGTAGGATATAAATCACCATGAACATAAATATCATGAAAGCTATGTTGATTGTGTTTCAACTACATGCGTGAACATGTGCCAAGTCAAGCCACTTGAATCATTCAAAGGAGGATACCACCCTATCATACCACATCACAACCATTTTAACAGCATGTTGGCACACAAGGTAAACCATTATAAACTCCTAGCTAATTAAGCATGGCATGAGCAACTGTAATCTCTAATTGTCATTGCAAACATGTTTCATCCATAATAGGCTGAATAAGGAACAATGAACTAATCATATTTACAAAAACAAGATAGGTCGGGTTTGTACCAGCTTCTCCCATCTCAATCATCTCATCATATATCGTCATTATTGCCTTTCACTTGCACGACCGAATGGTGTGGATAATAATAATAGTGCATGTGCATTGGACTAAGCTGGAATCTGCAAGCATTTAATACAAAGGAGAAGACAAGGTAATATGGGCTCTTGGTTAGATCAACAGTAATGCATTTGAGAGCCACTCATCATTTTCATCGTGGTCTTCTCCTCTCGACCCCCAAAGAAAAGAAGAGAAATTCGAAGAAAAATAAAACTATTTACACGAGGAAGCTCCCAACAAGCAAAAGAAGAACGAGAAATCTTTTTGGGTTTTCCTTTAATTACTACTACAAGCATGGAAAGTAAACTAGCTAAAAGCTACAACTAATTTTTTTTGTTTTTTCTTAAGTTTTTTTAAACACGCAAGAAGAAAGCAAGAAAAGAAAATAAACTAGCATGGGTAGTACAATGAAAAAGTATGAACACCGACAACTAGAATGAGTGTGCGAACATTAGTGTAATGTCGGTGAGAAATACGTACTCCCCCAAGCTTAGGCTTTTGGCCTAAGTTGGTCTATGCCCATGGATCAAAGCGACCCTCTCCGGTGTACCGAGGAGGGTCCTCGGGGTGCCATCAGTTAGCAAGCTCCTCCGGATCCCACTGATAAACAGACTCTCAATATGGGTCAAGTGGTGGCTCTGGCTCAGGCTCTGGGACTTGTGTTAGCTCCGAGTATGCATAAATGTCCTCGGGCATGATGAGGTACGTGCTTGAAAGTATGTTAAACAAATAGAGTGCAGACAAGATAATAGTCTCGCACTTAGTTTTAGCAAATATCAAGTTATACTTACGCATCTTATTATTTTTAACAATAAAGTCATGTGCTACCATACTCTTATAGTCAAGAAAAATAGTGGGCAGCAACTTCTCCTCTTTCTCATAATGCCTAATAGGTATCTCAAAGTGTTTAGAAAGGCATGAAGCAAAGATACCTCCAAAGATGGGGCCCTTTGTACGGTTCAGACTTAACCGTTTAGCAACAATAGCGCCTAAACTGAAGGTTGTATCACGAAATAAAGCATGGCACAAAATAGCAAGGTCTGCAGCACTAAGGTTCCCCCTGTTCCCGCGACCAATTAAGCATCTACTGACAAATATTGCAAAGTAATGTAGAATAGGAAAATGTATACTAGTAGTCCTTGCATCTGAAACTTCTCTCGTTTCTCGTGCAGCAGTTTGATCGATAAATCCATCCACATCACTAGGATGTGATTCCTCGATGCTTCCCTCAAAGGGAAACTTGTAAACCACACAAAAATCATAGAGTGACATCTCCTTAAACTCATCATATAAATAAAACTCCACTGAAGGTGGTGATTTTCTAGCATGGAAGTAAAAGTTTTGCATGAAAATATTAGTGAGTAGGAGATATTGTTCACATTGGTCGTGGAGGAAGTCGGTGAGTCCTGCATTCTTAGCCAAATAATAAAAGTCGTCCTGAATTCCGTCGGCTCTCTAGAATGCATCACAAGGCCATTCGCACGGCCGAACCTCCGCAGTGTGAGGGAGATTGTACTTGGGCTTTTTATTCTCTTCATTCTGCTTATCCTTCGAGCTTCGGCTCAAGGAGCCTCTCAACAATCTCTTCATCATTTTATTTTTCTGAAAAATTTCTAAAATTTTTAGTGACTCAAAATAAAAGTGAACCAAACTCAACAAGATTGATAGCAACTACTCCCACAAGTGCCTAGAGGCTATATCATGCATTAAAACTACTTTGGACCATATAAATTTGACATGCAAGCTCAAGAACAGTGTCACCTCAGCAGCAAAAAATTGCAATAAATAAAGCACTAGAACAAAAACTAATTGGACCATTGGAGGAGTCGCATACCGAATAACAAATCCCCCAAAGTAGTTTTGTGAATGGAGCTTTGAGCTAGGAGATCGAAAATGGCAGCAAAACAAGCTAGAACACAGGTTTGAGCTACGGGATGATTTTTTTCTCGAGGAAGACAAAGTGTGTGGGTGCTGGAATAAGTGGAGGGGTCCATGTGGGGCCCACGAGGCAGGGGGCGCGCCCTGGGGGGTGGCCGCTCCCTGTACCCTTGTGTCCAAATGGTGGATCCCCCTGGTGTGTTCTAAGGCCAGAAATTCATAAATATTCTACAAAAAATCATACTCCATTTTCAGGGCATTTGGAGAACTTTTATTTTCGGGGTATTTTTTATTGCACAGATAATTCAAAAAACAGGCAGAAAATACTATTTTTGCTTTATTTAATCTAAATAACAGAAAGTAAAAGGAGGGTACAGAAAGTTGTGCTTTCTAACTTCATCCACCTCATGCTCGTCAAAAAGAATTCACTAACAAGGTTGATCAAGTCTTGTTAACAAACTTCTTTTGAATAACATGAAACCGGAGAATTTTCGAATAACACTAGGTTACCTCAATGGGGATATGCATGTCCCCAACAATAAGAATATCATATTTCTTTTTGACAGTAGGAAGAGGGAATTCAAAACCTCCAATAGTAATCGTTTAAATTTTTCTAATAGAATTTATACTATGAACTTGAGGTTGTTTCTTCGGAAAGTGTACCGTATGCTCATTACCATTAACACGAAAAGTGACACTGCCTTTGTTGCAATCAATAACAGCCCCTGCAGTATTCAAAAAGGGTCTACCAAGGATGATCGACATACTGTCATCCTCGGGAATATAAAGAATAACAAAGTCCGTTAAAATAGTAACTTTTGCAACCACAGCAGGCGCATCCTCACAACTACCGACATGTATAGCAGTTGATTTATCGGCCATTTGCAAAGAGATTTCAGTAGGTGTCAACTTATTCCAATCAAGTCTACGATATAAAGAGAGAGGCATAACACTAACACCGGCTCCAAGATCAAATAAAATAGTTTTAACATAGTTTCTTTTAATGGAGCATGGTATAGTTGGTACTCCTGGATCTCCTAGTTTCTTTGGTATTCCACCCTTAAAAGTATAATTAGCAAGCATGGTGGAAATTTCAGCTTCCGGTATCTTTATTTTATTTGTAACAATATCTTTCATATACTTGGCATAAGGATTCATTTTAAGCATATAAGTCAAATGCATACGCAAAAAGATAGGTCTAATCATTTCAGCAAAGCGCTCAAAATCCTCATCATCCTTTTTCTAGAATGGCTTAGGAGGAAAAGGCATGGGTTTCTGAACCCATGGTTCTCTTTCTTTACTGTGCTTCCTAGCAACAAAGTCTCTCTTATCATAACACTGATTCTTTGATTGTGGTTATCAAGATCAACAAAAGGTTCAATCTCTACATCATTGTTATTACTAGGTTGAGCGTCAACACGAATATCATCATTAACATTATCACTAGGTTCATGTTCATTAACAGATTGTGTTTCAACATCAAAAATAGAAATATCATTGGGATTCTCAGGTGTGTCTACAACTGGTTCACTAGAAGCATGCAAAGTCCTATCATTTTATTTTTTTATTTTTCTTAGAAGGACTAGGTGCATCAACATTAGTTCTCTGAGAATCCTTCTCAACTCTCTTAGGATGGCCCTCAGGATACAAAGGTTCTTTGGTCATTCTACCACCTCTAGTCATAACTCTAACAACATTATCATTGTTCTTTAATTCATTGAGCAAATCATCTTGTGCCTGAAGTACTTGTTCTACTTGAGTGGTAACCATGGAAGCATGTTTACTAATAAGTTTAAGGTCACATTAACTCTGGACATATAATCACTCAAGAGTTCAACCATATAAGCATCACGTTTCAATTGTCTACCAACATAAGCATTGAAGTTTTCTTGTTTAACAACAAAATTATCAAACTCATCCAAGCATTGACTAGCAGACTTATTACAAGGAATATCACCTTCATCAAATCTATAGAGAGAATTTACCTTTACTACCTGTGTCAGGTTATCAAGACCATGTATTTCTTCAATAGGCGGTAAATTCTTAACATCTGCAGCTTTAATACCTTTTTCTTTCATAGATTTCTTTGCCTCTTGCATATCTTCAGGACTGAGAAATAGAATACCCCTTTTCTTCGGAGTTGGCTTAGGAGTTGGTTCAGGAAGTGTCCAATCATTATCATTACTCAATATATTATTCAATAGCAATTCAGCTTGCTCAACAGTTCTTTCCCTGAAAACACAACCAGCACAACTATCTAGGTGGTCTCTACAAGCATCGGTTAGTCCACTATAAAGATATCAACTATTTTGTTTTTCTTGAGAGGATGATCAGGCAAAGCATTAAGTAATCGGAGAAGCCTCCCCCAAGCTTGTGGGAGACTCTCTTTTTCAATTTGCACAGCTAGATGACAGTTCCTTACCTCCCCTCGTAGTTGAGGGAAAAATCTTGGTTCTTTCATCTTTCAAGTTCCTCATAGTGATCAATAGATATAAATCCCAAGTGACTCAAAGAATAGAGCTATGCTCCCCGGCAATGGCGCCAGAAAAAAGTCTTGATAACCCACAAGTACAGGGGATCGCAACAGTTTTCGAGGGTAGAGTATTCAACCCAAATTTATTGATTAGACACAAGGGGAGCAAAAGAATATTCTCAAGTATTAGTAGCTGAGTTGTCAATTCAACCACACCCGAAAGACTTAATATCTACAGCAAATTATTTAGTAGCAAAGTAGTATGGAAGTAACGGTAACGGTGGCAAAAGTAACAATAGTAGTTTTGTAGCAATCGTAACAGTGGCAATGGAGAAGTAACTAAGCAAAGATCAATATGTGAAAAGCTCCTAGGCAATGGATCAATGATGGATAATTATGTCAGAAGTAATTCCTCATGCAACAGTTATAACATAGGGTGACACAGAACGAGCTCCAGTTCATCAATGTAATGTAGGCATGTATTCCGAATATAGTCATACATGCTTATGGAAAAGAACTTGCATGACATCTTTTGTCCTACCCTCCCATTGCAGTGGGGTCCTATTGGAAACTAAGGAATATTAAGGCCTCCTTTTAATAGAGTACTGGACGAAAGCATTAGCACTTAGTGAATACATGAACTCCTCAAACTACGGTCATCACCGGGAAGTGTCTCGACTATTGTCACTCCGGGGTTTGACGGATCATAACATGTAGTAGGTGACTATTGACTTGCAAGATAGGATCAAGAACTCACATATATTCATGAAAACATAATATGTTCAGATCTGAAATCATCGCACTCAGGCCCTAGTGGCAAGCATTAAGCATGGCAAAGTCATAGCAACATCAATCTTAGAACATAATGGATACTAGGGATCAAACCCTAACAAAACTAACTCGATTACATGTAAATCTCATCCAACCCATCACCGTCCAGCAAGCCTACGATGGGATTACTCACGCACGGCGGTGAGTGATACGTCTCCAACGTATCTACTTTTCCAAACACTTTTACTGTTGTTTGGACTCTAACTTGCATGATTTGAATGAAACTAACCCGGTCTGACGTTGTTTTCAGCAGAACTACCATGGTGTTTTTTATTGTGCAGAAAACAAAAGTTCTCGGAATGACGTGAAAATCCTTGGAGATAACTTTGACAAAATGTAAAAAATACTGGCGAAAGAATCAAGGCCAGGGGGCACACACCCTGTCCATGAGGGTGGGGGGCGCGCCCCCTCCCCCTGGGCGCGCCCCCCTGCCTCATGGGCCCCCTGATGCTCCACTGACCTCAACTCCAACTCTATATATTCCGTTTCGCAGAGAAAAAAATCGGAGATAAAGTTTCACTGTGTTTTACAATATGGAGCCGCCGCCAAGCCCTAATCTCTCGGGAGGGCTGATCTGGAGCCCGTTCGGGGCTCCGGAGAGGGGGATTCATCACCGTCGTCATCATCAACCATCCTCCATCACCAATTTCATGATGCTCACCGCCGTGCATGAGTAATTCCATCGTAGGCTTGCTAGACGGTGATGGGTTGGATGAGATTTACCATGTAATCAAGTTAGTTTTGTTAGGGTTTGATCCCTAATATCCACTATGTTCTGAGATTGATGTTGCTATGACTTTGCTATGCTTAATGCTTGTCACTAGGGCCCGAGTGCCATGATTTCAGATCTGAACCTATTATATTTTCATGAATATATGTGAGTTCCTGATCCTATCTTGCAAGTCTATAGTCACCTATTATGTGTTATGATCCGACAACCCCGAAGT
Organism: Triticum dicoccoides; assembly: GCF_002162155.2. NCBI lineage: Eukaryota > Viridiplantae > Streptophyta > Magnoliopsida > Poales > Poaceae > Triticum > Triticum dicoccoides. The sequence goes on along the minus strand of NC_041393.1, from coordinate 389,787,392 downwards.
GCCAATAATCGAGATACTTCTCAGTGATGACCATAGTTTGAGGAGTTCATGTATTCACTATGTGTTAATGGTTTGGTCCGGTACTCTATTAAAAGGAGACCCTAATATCCCTTAGTTTCCATTAGGACCCCGCTGCCACGGGAGGGTAGGACAAAAGATGTCATGCAAGTTACTTTACATAAGCACGTATGACTATATTCGGAATACATGCCTACATTACATTGATGAACTGGAGCTAGTTCTGTGTCACCCTATGTTATAACTATTACATGATGAATCGCATCAGACATAATTATCCATCACTGATCCAATGCCTACGAGATTTTCACATATTGTGCTTTGCTTATTTACTTTTCCGTTGCTACTGTTACAATTACTACAAAACTGCTATCATTACTTTTGCCACTGTTACCATTACTATCATACTACTTTGCTACTAAATACATTGCTGTAGATACTAATTTATCCAGGTGTGGTTGAATTGACAACTCAACTACTAATACTTGAGAATATTCTTTGGCTCCCCTTGTGTCGAATCAATAAATTTGTGTTGAATACTCTACCCTCGAAAACTGTTGCTATCCCCTATACTTGTGGGTTATCAAGACTATTTTTTGGTGCCGTTGTCGGGGAGCATAGTTCTATTCTTTGAGTCACTTGAGATTTATATATGTTGATCACTATGCGGAACTTGAAAGACGAAAGAACTAAGATTTTCCCTCAACTACGATGGGAGGTAAGGAACTGCCATCTAGCTTTGCACTAGATTCTCTTTCTGTTTTGAGTAAGCTTGCGATACCTAAACCTGCTACTGCCATGAATTCTGATATGTCGCATGTTATTGGTGATGCCACTTCTGCTATGCATGATACTTATGATGAAACTACTTCTATGCTTGATACTACTATGCCATTAGGTGAATATCTTGATGAACAACTTGCTAGGGTTAGAGAGAATGAAATTACTAAAGATGAAATTACTGATGATAGTGATGATGAAGGTTCTCCCCCTAAATATGAATTGCCTGTTGTTCCTGAGGGTTATGTTATGGATGAAGAAACTGCAAGAGATCTTTTTGCTTGCAATGATAGATCTGATCTTACGAAGTTACTAGCCAAACTTAAACAGAAACTCTGAATGCTAGAATGAAATATGACCCTGCTTTTGATACTTCACCTATCTTTGTTACTGATAAGGTTTATGAATTGTCTGTTGATCCTGAAATATTACTTTGGTTGAATCTGATCCTTTTTATGGCAATGAATCTGAAACTGTTGTGGCACATCTTACCAAGTTAAATGATATAGCCACCCTGTTTACTAATGATGAGAAGTCTCGCTATTATTATATCCTTAAGATATTTCCATTCTCATTAAAGGGTGATGCTAAAACCTGGTTTAATTCTCTTGATCCTGTTTGTGTGCGTAGTCCCCAAGATATGATTTATTACTTCTCTGCTAAATATTTTCCTGCTCATAAGAAACAAGCTACCTTACGGGAAATATATAATTTTGGGCAAATCAAAGAAGAGATTCTCCCACAAGCTTGGGGGAGGCTTCTCCGATTACTTAATGCTTTGCCTGATCATCCTCTCAAGAAAAATGAAATACTTGATATCTTTTATAATGGACTAACCGATGCTTCCAAGGACCACTTTGATAGTTGTGCTGGTTGTGTTTTCAGGGAAAGAATAGTCGACCAAGCTGAATTACTATTGAATAATATGTTGACTAATGAAAATAATTGGACTCTTCCTGAGCCAATTCCTGAGCCAATTGAGCCAACTCTTGAGCCTACTCCTAAACCAACTCCGAAGAAGAGGGGTGTTCTATTTCTCAGTCCTGAAGATATGCAAGAGGCGAAGAAATCAATGAAAGAAAAAGGTATTAAAGCTGAAGATGTTAAGAATTTACCTTCTATTGAAGAAATACATGGTCTTAATATACCGCCTGTTGAAGAAACACATTGTCTTGATAACCCGACACAGGTAGTAGAGGTAAATTCTGTCTATAGATACGATAAAGTTGAAATCCCGTCTATTAAATTTCCTAGCCAATGTTTAGATGAATTTGATGACTTTATGGCTAGACAAGAAAGTTTTAATGCTTATGTTGGTAGAGAATTAAAGAGTAATGCTTTCATGATAGGAGGCTTGAGTGATTATATGGCTAGAGTTAAAAGTGAACTTAAACTCATTAGCAAATATGCTTCTATGGTTATCACTCAAGCTGAACAAGTACTTAAAGCTCAAAGTGATTTGCTTGATGAATTAAATAATAAACATGACTTTGCTATTAGAGTGGCTACTAGAACTAGTAGAATGCCTCAGGAACCTTTGTATCATGAAGGCCACCCTAAGAGAATCGAGCAGGATTCTCAGAGAAATAATTTAGATGCACCTAGTCCTTCTAAAAATAAGAAAAAGAAAAATGATAGGACTTTGCATGCTTCTAGTGAACCTGTTGTAGACACACCTGATAATCCCAATGATATTTCTATTTCTGATGCTGAAACACAATCAGGTGATGAACATGAACCTAATGATAATGTTCATGTTGATGCTCAACCTAGCAATAATAATGATGTAGAGATTGAACCTGCTGTTGATCTTGATAACCCACAATCAAAGAATCAACGTTATGATAAAAGAGATTTTGTTGCTAGGAAGCACGGTAAAGAAAGAGAACCATGGGTTCAGAAACCCATGCCTTTTCCTCCTAAACCATCCAAGGCAAAGGATGATGAGGATTTTGAGCGCTTTGCTGAAATGATTAGACCTATCTTCTTACATATGCTCTTAATTGATATGCTTAAAGTAAATCCTTATGATAAATATATGAAGGATATCATTACAAATAAAAGAAAGATACTGGAAGGTGAAATTTCCACCATGCTTGCTAATTATACTTTTAAGGGTGGAATACCAAAGAAACTTGGAGATCCAGGAGTACCAACTATACCATGCTCCATTAAAAGAAATTATGTTAAAACTACTTTATGTGATCTTGGAGCCGGTGTCAGTGTTATGCCTCTCTCTCTTTATATCATAGACTTGAATTGAATAAGTTGACATCTACTGAAATATCTTTGCAAATGGCTGATAAATCAACTACTATACTTGTCGGTATTTGTGAGGATGTGCCTGTTGTGGTTGCAAATGTCACTATCTTAACAGACTTTGTTATTCTTGATATTCCCGAGGACGATAGTGTGTCGATTATCCTTGGTAGACCCTTTTTGAATACTGCAGGGGCTGTTATTGATTGCAACAAAGGAAATGTCACTTTTCATGTTAATGGTAATGAGCATACGGTACACTTCCTGAGGAAACAACCTCCAGTTCATAGTATCAATTCTATTGGAAAAATTCCAACTATCATTATTGGAGGTTTTGAATTTCCTCTTCCTACTGTCAAGAAAAAGTATGATATTCTTATTGTTGGGGATGTTCATATCGCCGTTGAGGTAACCTAGTGTTATTCAAAATTTCTCCGGTTCCATGTTATTCGGAATGAGTTTGTTAACAAGAATTGATCAACCTTGTTAGTGGTTTCCTTTTGATGATCATAAGATGGACGAAACTAGAAGGCACAACCTTTTGTACCCTCTTTTTACTTTCTGTTATTTAGAATAAATAAAGCAAAAATAGTGTTATCTGTCTATTTTCTGATTTATCCATGTAATAAAAAATATCCCAAAAATAAAAGTGCTCCAAATGCCCTGCAAATTTAGTATGATTTTTATGGAGTATTTGAGGATTTTAGGCACTGAGAACACAGCAGGGGGGCAAGCACCTAGCCACGAGGGTCCAGGGCGCGCCCACTCCCCCTAGGCGCGCCCCCCTGCCTCGTGGGCCCATGGTGGCCCCCCTCCACTTATTCCTGCACCGACACACTCCATCTTCCTCCCAAAAAATCCCCATACAGCTCAAGCACGAGTTCTAGCTCATTTTGCTGCGATTTTCGATCTCCTTGCTCGAAGCTCCATTCATAAAACTGCTTTGGGAGATTGTTGCTTGGTGTGTGACTCCTCCGTTGGTCCAATTAGTTTTTGTTCTAGTGCTTTATTCATTGCAAATTTTTGCTGCCTAGGTGACCCTGTTCTTGAGCTTGCATGTCAAATTTATGAGGTCCTAAGTGATTGTAATGCATGATATAGGCTCTAAGCACATGTGGGAATAGTTGCTATCAATCTTGTTTAGTTTGATTCACTTTTATTTTGAAGTTACTAAAAATTTCAGAAATTTTTCATAGGAAGAAATATGTCCAGGAAAATGTACCAAGGTGGTTCCTCAACAAAGAGAGGAACCAGGCATGCTATGCATGAGCAAGACGATGAACCACCAAGGGAAGCTAAAGTGCGGTCTTGTGAGTGGCCGTCAGGAGAGTTTATGGTTAATGCAGGCATCAAGGATGAATTTGGCGCATATGTGCGTAATGCCGATCTTGAGGACTTCATGCAAGATAAGTGTCCTCGGTACTACCAATTGACTGATTCATTCGTGAGAAGATTTAAATTTACATCTTCGCGTAATTCTCAGAATGTCCTGTTTGATATTTATGATCAATCTTATACCATGGACTTAGAAGATATTACAATTGCTTGCAAACTCCCACAGTGGGGCAATGTTAATGAACCCCACAAATCTGAATATAAAGACTTTCTTGCTAGTATCACTGTGGGAGAATCTAGGTATATAGCACAAGCTACCATAGGTAGCACTCCATTTCCTGCTATACATTATTTTGCTCTCTTCATTGGTAGATGCATTAATGGTAAAGACGAAGCATGTCACATGTGTGTCCCTGATCTTTGTGTTCTTAAGAGTGTTGTATTAGGTAATAAAGATTACAACTTGGGATCGATTGTTGTACGTAGGTTGCATAATAATGGTTTAGTTGGAGATTTATTTGGAGGGATTTATGCGACATGCGTTGCTAATTATCTTGGTATACCCCCACGTGAGGGTGATATGGAGTTGCCTCCCGCTTATTTAGATTATGACACGATGGTCAGACATCTTTTTCTTTTGAGGAATGAATAGTTCCTCCAGTATCGACTAATCTTTGACAGACGTCGCGCTTTCCATGTTACTCTCCCTGCTCCTTCCCTTTTTGATTACCAGGCAAAACGAAGATATGTTGTCACCAGGGAGGAGGCAGCCGAACACAAGAGGAGAGCGGAGGCAGCTTGCCAATATGCCGCAGCTCAGGAGGCATTGGCTGTTGCATCTCAGTACGACCCCAGTTATAACTTCAGATATCAGCCAGGCTATCCTTGGGCATAGACCAACTTAGGCCAAAAGCCTAAGCTTGGGGGAGTACATATTTCTCACCGACTTTACATTCATGTTCACACACTTATTCTAGTTGTCGGTGCTCATACTCTTTCATTGTATTATCCATGCTAGTTTAATTTATTTTTCTAGCTTTCTTCTTGTGTGTTTGATAAACCTTAAGAAAACCAAAAAAGTTAGTTAGTTTACTTTCCATGCTTGTAGTAGTAATTAAAAGAAAACCCAAAAAGATTTCTCGTTCTTCTTTTACTTGTTGGGAGCTTTCCCGTGTAAATAGTTTTATTTCTTTCCTTTCCTTTGGGGGTTGAGAGGAGAAGACCATAATGAAAATGTTTAGTGGCTCTCATATGCATGATTGTTGATTTAACTTAGAGCCCATATTACTTTGTCTTTTCCCTTGAATTGAATGCTTGCAGATTCCAGCTTAGTCCAATGCACATGCACTATTATTATTATACACACCGTTCAGACATGCAAGTGAAAGGCAATAATGACGATATATGATGGACTGATTTAGATGAGAGAAGCTGGTATGAACTCGACCTCTTTTGTTTTTGTAAATATGATGAGTTCATCATTCCTGATTCAGCCTATTATGAATAAACATGTTTGCAATGACAATTAGAGATTATAGTTGCTTATGCCATGCTTAATTAGCTAGGAGCTTATAATGGTTTACCTTGCATGCCAACATGATATTAAAATGGTTGTGATGTGGTATGATAGGGTGGTATCCTCCTTTGAATGATTTGAGTGACTTGACTTGGCACATGTTCACGCATGTAGTTGAAAAAATCAACATAGCCTTCACGATATTTATGTTCATGGTGGATTATATCCTACTCATGCTTGCACTCGGTGTTGATTAATTTTAATGCATGTTCATGACTATTGTCGCTCTCTCAGTTGGTCGCTTCTCAGTCTTTTGCTAGCCTTCACCTGTACTAAGCGGGATACTGCTTGTGTATCCAAACTCCATAAACCCCAAATCTATTCCATATGAGTCCACCATACCTTCCTATATGCGGTATTTACCTGCCGTTCCAAGTAAATTTGTATGTGCCAAACTCCAAACCTTCAAATGAAATTATGTTTTGTATGCTCGAGCAGCTCATGTTTCAACTAGGGATGTCTGTATCTTCCATGCTAGGTGGGTTATTCTCAAGAGGAGTGGACTCCGCTCCTCATTCATGAGAAAATGGTTGGTAACCAGGATGCCCAGTCCCATGATCAAAAAGGTCAAAGCAAATCGAAATAATTAAACAAAACTCCCCCAGGGCTGTTGCTAGTTGGAGGCACTCGTTGTTTCGAGCATGCCATGGATTGATGCTTGTTGGTGGTGGGGGAGTATAAAATTTACCATTCTGTTTGGGAACCGCCTATAATGTATGTAGCATGGAAGATATCAAGATCTCATAGTTGTTGCGTTGACAGTGAAAGTATACCGCTCAAAATGTTATTCACCCCTATTTTAAAATCGAGCTCTGGCACCTCTACAAATCCTTGCTTCCCTCTGCGAAGGGCCTATCTATTTACTTTTATGTTGAGTCATCACCTTCTTATTAAAAAAGCACCCGCTGGAGAGCACGTTGTCATTTGCATGCATTACTATTAGTTTATATTGGGTATGACTTGACTGGATCTCTTTTACCATGAATTACAATGTTTAGTCAGTCCTTAATCTTTAAAGGTGCTCTGCATTTATGTTTTGCGGTCTTAGAAAGGGCTAGCGAGATACCATCTTGTTATATCATATTGTGATTGTTTTGAGAAAGTGTTGTCATCTGAGATTTATTATTATTTCTCACTAGTTGATTATGCTATTGATATGAGTAAACATGTGACCTAAGTGTTATTGTGAATAAGGTTAATTCATAATCTTTGCTGAAAACTTGAATGCTGGCTTTACATATTTACAACAACAAGAGAAAACAAAGTTTTTAAAAGTTTTTCTTTATCACTTTCAGTTTATCAACTGAATTGCTTGAGGATAAGCAAAGGTTTAAGGTTGGGGGAGTTGATACGTCTCCAATGTATCTACTTTTCCAAACACTTTTGCTCTTGTTTTGGACTCTAACTTGCATGATTTGAATGAAACTAACCCGGACTGATGCTGTTTTCAGCAGAACTGCCATGGTGTTGTTTATTGTGCAGAAAACAAAAGTTCTCGGAATGACCCGAAAATCCACGGAGATAACTTTTGGAAAATATAAAAAATACTGGCGAAAGAATCAATGTCAGGGGGCGCACACCCTATCCACGAGGGTGGGGGCGCGCCCCCTCCCCCTGGGTGCGCCCCCCTGTCTCGTGGGCCCTCTGATGCTCCACCGACCTCAACTCCAACTCTATATATTCCGTCTAACGGAGAAAAAAAAACAAAGAGAAAGTTTCATTGCGTTTTATGATACGGAGCCGCCGCCAAGCCCTAATCTCTCTCGGGAGGGCTGATCTGGAGCTCCGGAGAGGGGGATTCGTCGCCGTCGTCATCATCAACCATCCTCCATCACAAATTTCATGATGCTCACCGCCGTGCGTGAGTAATTCCATCGTAGGCTTGCTGGACGGTGATGGGTTGATTGAGATTTACCATGTAATCAAGTTAGTTTTGTTAGGGTTTGATCCCTAGTATCCATTATGTTCTGAGATTGATGTTGCTGCGACTTTGCTATGCTTAATGCTTGTCACTAGGGCCTGAGTGCCATGATTTCAGATTTGAACCTATTATGTTTTCATGAATATATGTGAGTTCTGGATCCTATCTTGCAAGTCTATAGTCACCTATTATGTGTTATGATCCGACAACCCCGAAGTGACAATAATCGGGATACTTCTCGGTGATGACCGTAGTTTGAGGAGTTCATGTATTCACTATGTGTTAATGCTTTGGTCCGGTACTCTATTAAAAGGAGGCCTTAATATCCCTTAGTTTGCATTAGGGCCCCGCTGCCACGGGAGGGTAGGACAAAAGATGTCATGCAAGTTCTTTTCCATAATCACGTATGACTATATTCGGAATACATGCCTACATTACATTGATGAACTGGAGCTAGTTCTGTGTCACCCTATGTTATAACTATTACATGATGAATCGCATCCGACATAATTATCCATCACTGATCCAATGCCTATGAGCTTTTCACATATTGTGCTTTGCTTATTTACTTTTCCGTTGCTACTGTTACAATTACTACAAAACTGCTATCATTACTTTTGCCACTGTTACCATTACTATCATACTACTTTGCTACTAAATACTTTGCTGCAGATACTAAGTTATCCAGGTGTGGTTGAATTGACAACTCAACTGCTAATACTTGAGAATATTCTTTGGCTCCCCTTGTGTCGAATCAATAAATTTGGGTTGAATACTCTACCCTCAAAAACTGTTGTGATCCCCTATACTTGTGGGTTATCAGTGAGCATCATGAAATTGGTGATGGAGGATTGTTGATGATGACGATGGCAATGGATTCCCTTCTCCGGAGCCCCGAACGGACTCCAGATCAGCCCTCCCAAGGAAGATTAGGGCCTGGCGGCAGCTCCGTATCGTAAAATGCGATGAATCCTTCTCTCTGATTTTCTTCTCCCCGAACATGAATATATAGAGTTGGAGTTGAGGTCGATGGAGATCTAGGGGACCCACGAGGCAGGGGGGCGCGCCCTGCACCCTCGTGGACAGGGTGTGGGTCCCCCTCTGTTGATTCTTTCACCAATATTTTTTGTTAATTCCGAAACGTGACTCCGTGGAGTTTTAGGTCATTCCGAGAACTTTTATTTCTGCACAAAAATAACACCATGGCAATTCTACTGAAAACAGCGTCAGTCCGGATTAGTTCCATTCAAATCATGCAAGTTAGAGTACAAAACAAGGGCAAAAGTATGTGGAAAAGTAGATACGTTGGAGACGTATCAAGGCTTGCCGGGGGCCTCACAGTTGTCCCCGGCAAGGGCCTTGCCGGGGGTCTTCGTCTTCTTTTCCCAAGTGGACCTACATGCCATCAGTCTTCACAAACATCTGCATGCCACTATGCACGCACCCTCGAGCCTTGGTCTTGACGTTATCGATGATGTCAGAGATCTTAGCCTCAGGGGTGATGGCCTTGCTGGTGCTCCATGGGTTGCCCCGGCAAGGGTCTTTCCGGGACCACGCAGGCCGCCCCGGCAAGGTTTGTTGCCGGGGGAGGTCCAACTAGTCTTCTGCTCTTCGTCCTTTGGCTTGAATGCTTGTCTTGGTAGTCTTGTATCTTGTCTTGTACTACCCGCCAAGCCCTGCCGCAGGTGTGGCTACGACTGCCCATGCACAAGTAAGGGCTACAGAAGAGCCCATACTTTTGTACACCGTCAGGGGCCCCAGGGCCTGGGCCACACATAAGCGGAAAGCATAGTTGGGCCAGGCCCAAAGCAGTGCGTGGGCATGCGTGGCAGAGATTAACGGCCATGATCTTCTCGTCAATTGCGCTTCCCCATGATCCGCATTGAGTGAGTGACAAGGGGGTCGTGCGTGGAACTGCCGCAGCATGCGTGCGGCACCTCACAGTGAATAGTAAAGAGGCGGCCCATGCCTTCCCCATAAAAAGAGGAATCCGCAGGGGCGCTGCTCATTTACCCTTCTTGGCTTTCCCAATCTAGGAACTGTCGTTCCCCTCTTCTTCCTCGAGCGCATACTAGAGTTCTCGCCCCTGCTTGCCGCCGCCACGCTCCCATTGCTTCTTGATTCCTCGCCCCTTCTTAGTCGCCATGGCGCCCAAGGCAAGCAAGGGCAAGGGAGCGGCCATGGCCGCTGAGGGGAAGGAGGTACCGGAAAGCGAGATGGTGAAGCTGCGGAAGAAGCACGCCCTCTTTGTCTCGATGGTCGACGCGCTCACCCTCAGGGAAAAATTCAAGTGCCTGTGGGGGAGATATACGTCAGGGCATCCTACCCTGAAAATCATCCTTGCTCCCTTCGCCAAGCCCGGGTCAGATAAATACCCTTTTTTCGTCGATTACTTCTCCGGCGGGCTCTGCCCCCCTTTCTCAGATTTCTTCAATGACATTATGCACACCTACGACTTTCATCTTCTGGATTTTACACCGAATGTCGTGGCGTGCATGGCCTTCTTCGCCCACCTTTGAGAGGGCTTTGCTGGGGTGCATCCCAACACAGTGCTCTTCCGCCACTACTTCGTCCCTCGGATCCAGGCAGGAGGTGCCATCTCTGGGTGCGTCACTTGGATTCCAAGGGCTTTGAGCAAGGGTACGTAGCCAGAGGGCTCCATGAAGGATAAGTGGGACGAGTGGCAGGGCTGGTGGTGCTGGATTGAGGAGGAGGATCCGTAGGAGTTCTGTCAGGTCCACTGGAAGCCGCCGGTCCATGGCAATGACTAGGCGAGCTTGACGCTAACGACGAGAAGCTCATGATCGCCACCACTAGGATCCATCCCCTCACCTCAGCCGGGCTCACGCTCGAGATGATTGGGGCCGACTTCATCCGCCGCCGTATTGCTCCTCTGCACAATAAGGGGAGGCCGGCCTGGGACTTCAAGAGTGCAACCGACATCATGAGGTTTCGCCCAACTTCATGCTGATATAGCACGGGCATCTCTGCCAGAGGCTCTTTCAACTCAAGGTTGACGAGACTGGCAAGGACAAGAAGTCTGGCAAGGCCGCCAAGACCGGCAAGGCTGACAATCCATTCAGGTTTCCAGCGGGGGTGGTCTCATTGAGCAACAACTCTTGCTTCCGCCATCATTGCCATGATGCTGATATTCAACACGCACGGCCTCGATTCGACTTGGGTCAAGCCAAAAGCAGAGCTGGTGCAGAAATTCTTCGACAACTTGTCAGAGAAGTACGTCCATGCCGAGGCGCAGCTCATCCGCCCTACCACCAAAGAGGAGGTGGCATACATTGCCGCTAGGGCGGAGGAGGCAACACTTACCGAGGAGGCCGGTAGCCTTGGCACCATGGAGGACGATGCCGAAGAAGCTGAAGAGGAGAAGAAGTTTGCTGAGTTGACAGGATCTGCTAGGGAGTCAAGTGGCGCCGGTGCCAAGGTTCCCCTTGCTGAGGAGGCGGCTGAGGAGTCGGCCGAGGAGGGATCTGACGCGGACGAGCCGTCAGCCTCAAAGAAGAAACGCGTCCTGCGGCGGGCCGGCTCCGGCGAGCCAGTCTGGCCCGGCAAGGCCACACAGTGGCAAGAGGCCCAGGCGCAACCGATGTGCAAGAAGAGGCGCGCGGTTGCGGAAGCGGCGAAGGAAGCCGCGGTGGCGAAGAAAGCCACAGCCGCTACCTCCTTCTCGACCAAGCGGTCTAGGACTCCTTCTCCTCCTACTCCCCTTACAGACATCGTCCTGGTGGCCGATTTAGGCCTCGGGTCTTTCAGCCCAAAGAGGAAGAGGAAGATGAGTAAGCACTTTGCCTCCCCATCCATTTCCCGATCCTTTATTTAGATTGTCTTATCCTGACTTGATCTTGTCTTCATAGGGATACAAAGACGCTGGCTCAGAGGGTGGCAAAGAGAGCCAGGGCCCTGATGGGTGACGAGCCCTCGGCAAGCACTTCACGTGCGCCGGGGATGATCTTCATCGGCACGGAGACCAGCCCTCAATGCAGCCCCCATTCTAGCCCCAGCGTGAGTCCGTTACTCATTTCCTGCTGGCGGGCGTTGGAGTGTGTATCCGCCCTACCACTGAGGGCCACCCCTGACACACCGCCATCGTCGACCACGCCAACCAGAGGGGTGTCCCCGGCGAGGGAATCCACCGACGAGCCCACGCGCATGGAGGAAGAGGTGGTGGGCACGGGCGCTGGTGACTCCGTCCCGGCAATGTTCAACACTTCCTCTCCACTCGTCATAGGTAAGTCACTTGCCTCCTGCCCCTTACCATCCTTCCTTTGCTATTTTTCTTTCTTTTCTTCGTCTTGAACTTTGGTTTTGGCTCTGTCTTACTCTCCTTTTCGGTTTTTAGATCCTCCCTCAACGGACCCGACGGACATCGATGCTGTCATCAAGGAGACCGCCAAGGACGCCAAAGTTGAGGCCACCAAAATTTCTTCCGAGGAGGCCGCCAAGGGGCCTGCCGGGGAGGCCAGCAAGGCTGTTGTCGAGGAGGTTGCCAAGGGGCCTTCTAGGGAGGCCGGCAAGGCTGCCGCCGAGGAGGCCGCCAAGGGTCCTGCCGGGGAGGAGGTGGCCGATGATCAATCCTCTTCCTCTTCTGCCCCTGCCCTGAGCAGGTACCTGAAGGTGGGCGATGATCTATTCGTCAGCATCCCCAGGACGACAAGCACCGGAGCGCTAGCCGAAGGGGAGGTGTTCGATGATGAGGTTCTAGCCACTGCCGAGCTCCAGGTTGTTAATGAACCGAGCGCTAGCAGCCACGTTTCCAAAGAAGATCAACTCCTCCAGTCCATGAGCACCAATTTCCACAAGCTCCAGGCACTCTATCGCGCCCGCAAGGATAAGGTGGACTCCAGGATGGCGGCCATGGACAAGGCAGAAGTAGACTTTCAGGAGCGCATTGCACAGATGCAAGTCTGGTTTGTCGAGGCTCAGCAGGATCTGAGGGCCACCCAGGACCAGCTGGGTGAGCGCCAGCGAGAGCTCCTCCCAAGCAGGCTGACATCGAGAAGGCCCAGGAGGTGGCAAAGGCACAGGCCGCCAAGGATGAAGCTGATCAGACGCAACGCCACATCCTGCTTGACGCTCAAGAAGAGGACCTAGTTGCTCGTGAATAGGCGCTTGCCGCCAAGCTTCATGCTAAGGACAAAGAGGTAAAAATCTTGTCGCGCAGTGGACCCAAGAGCTGGAGCAGAAGCACAAAGATGCACTTGATGCTCTGGCCCTGAACCATGCCGGCAAGTTGAAGGAGGCTGTTGATGGTGCTAAGGCCGCAGAGGCCGCCAAGAACGAGCTGGCCGGCAAGGTGGAGAAGCTGGAGCTGGAGCTGGAGGAGCTGAAGATGGAGATCGTGACGCTAAAGGACAACACGGACAGGACTGTCCACACCTTGGCGGATTTGTAGGTCACCATCTCCGACAAGACCAAGCTGCTCTTCGAGGCCAACAACTCCATTGCTGATCTGAAGCTGAAGCTGGACACCTTGGAAGGGACGCTTTCAGAGACCAGGGCCCGTGAAAAGACCCTGATCAAGAACCTCACAGACGAGAGACAGCTGCTGTAGAGTGCTGCTGCCACCCACAACGAATTTGTGGCCGGCACAAAGCTCTAGACCAGCCGCCTTGTTGATGTTGCGGAGAGGCTTACCACACAGCTGTCCGTCACGGGCATGCCAAACTTCAGGTTCTCTCATGAGGTGAATGTGGCCGATAGTGCCAGGCTGACCCTGTTCTTCAAGGGCGTCCTCGACGCTCTGGAGCTGCTATGGTCCAATCGAGCAACTTATCTAGCCGGGGAGGCCCGGAAGCTTTGCCAGGTCACCCTGATCAAGGTGCTCACCAAGGTGGCGTACTGGAACCCCAACGTCGACTTTGCCAACGCACTGGATAACTTGCCAGAGGATGCGGACCTCAAGATGCTCGAGGAGCATATCGAGCCCATCATCAGTTGCGTCAACGGAGTCAAGAGGTTGGAGGGCCAACACCGGGATTAGCTGCTCCATTTCTCGTTGCCGCTGTGAGTTCATACCCAAGACAATTTTATCTTAAGTTAGAACGGCATAACCACTGGTGTAATATAACTTTGCTATATTTTGAACTGAATGTATGTTATCTTCCTGCTTGATCTCTTTTTGTATGCACTACACCCTACGCTTAGTTGGATAGGCTTGCAACGCGTTAACCCTTGCTGTGGGTGCTTTGAGGAACAGATCCTTAGCAGCCTGCTGGGGTTGTTGCTGCCGGGCAAGCCACCTTGCCATTCTTAGCACAGCCACATGAGCTATTGAGCAGACTCGAAATAGAACAAGGGCGCTACCAATAGTGGCAAGGTTCCTTTGCGTGCAGGTTTTCCATAAAAAAACCGAAACCATTCGAGGGAAATAACCTTACAAAAAAAGGAAAATACTCAAGGTTTGGCATGACTTAGCTTTCTGTTGCCGTGCGGATCGTTGCTGCGGCTGCAGGCAACACTGCTCGCCTGGCTTCTGGTATCCGGGTGGCATGGATGGTCTTGATCTCCTCCGCCACCAGCATCTGCTACGTCGCCCGTCCGCACTGGCACAGGCGTACCGGCTCCAGACAAACCGATCGTTGTGATCGTCTTCTTCTTCGGTGCCATGGTGATGAAGGAGCTACTGTCCTAACTACTAGACCAGATTCTCACAACTTCCACCCCCCTACCTGGCATGCCAAAGATGTCGTGGAAACGACACCTATGGGATCACGGGGATCCCTTCTACGGTTGGCGGGGAGAGAGCTACGTGAAGAGAAGGTCTGGCGATCAGTGCGAGGCATTTTTACCCAGGTTCGGGCCGCGATGGTGCGTAAAACCCTAGTCTTGCTTGAGTGTATATCTTGTGTTCTTGAACTAGCTGCGGTGCATGCCCAGTTCAAAAAGTCTGAATCCTCCCCTAGTATGCCTCGGGCCTTCTTTTATATGTCAAAGGGGTTGCCACAGCGGCACACAGGAGGTGGAAAGTATCTACAATGTTCATGCTTATCACTGGCATCGTAGGACAAACACATTTAATGTGCTGCCTACGTGCCCTCTTACTTTATCGGGGACGGTAACTGGAGCCGTCCCATCCTTCGCCGCCTCTCCTTGCCTTGACACGCGTCCAGGCTAACGAGGCATGCAACACCAGGCTAGATGGCTAGCTGCTATGTTGGCGCGGTGGTAGAGCCTCCACGAAGATCTGCATGCCGCCACGCAGGCGTCTGCCTAGTTGGCAGGCTGATCGTCGCACTGGAACGGTGGTGAGGTGGAGAGACCTTTTCGGGTGCGGGACTGGCTGTAGCCTCGCAATTGTCCCTGGCAAGGCTTGCCCGGGGCCTCGCAGTCGTCCCCGGCAAGGGCCTTGCCGGGGGTCTTCGTCTTCTGGTCCCACGTGGAGCTGCAGGCCATTAGTGTTCACAAAGATCTGCATGCCACTATGCACGCGCCCCCGAGTCTTGGTCTTGACGTTGTCGATGATGTTAGAGCTCTCAGCCTCAGGGGTGATGGCCTTGCTGGTGCTCCACGAGTTGCCCAGGCAAGGGTCTTGCCAGGACCACGCAGGCCACCCCGGCAAGGTTTGTTGCCGGTGGAGGCCCAACTAGTCTTGTGCTCTTCATTCTTTGGCTTGAATGCTTGTCTTGGTAGTCTTGTATCTTGTCTTCTGCTGACCCGCCAAGCCCTGCCGCAGGTGTGGCTACGACTGCCCGTGCAAAAGTAAGGGGTACAGAAGAGCCCATACTTTTGTACACCGTCAATAACCTTATCATTCTCTACTGTAGCAAATCACTAAATTTATAATTTAACATTGCATACTAAATGCCTCTGCATATTTAATACTCCTATCCTCCAATAGAATCATTCAACAAGCAAACATATGCAAACAATGCAAACATAACAGCAATATGTCTAAATAGAACAGTCTGTAAAGGATGAAGCAAGATCCATATTATTTAATCCAAAAATTCTGAAAATTTACCACACTGTAGAAAATTTATGATATCTTATTGTGCAAAAAGTTTCAACATTTTATCACATTCTTACTTTTCTCGGGAATTTTTGCATAAGCAATAAACTTTCTGTTTTGAAACAGCAACTCATATACTTGCAAAATAAGCATGGCGAAGGCTATCCTTGCCACTTTTATTGAAGTAAGAGATGCAAAACATTATTAAAAATAATAGCAAGCAAATTCTAACAAAATAAAATGACACTCCAAGCAAAACTCATATCGTATGACGAACGAAAATATAGCTCCAAGTGAGGTTACTGATAATGTTGAAGACAAAAGAGGGGATGCCTTCCGGGGCATCCCCAAGCTTAGTTGCTTGGATATTCCTTGAATATTACCTTGGGGTGCCTTGTCCATCCCCATGCTTAGGGTCTTCTCACTCCTTATTCTCCTCATATCGATATCTCACCCAAAACTTGAAAACTTCTATCACGCAAAACTTAACGGAACTTCATGAGATTGGTTAGTATGATAAAGACAAATCATTCACTTTGGTACTGTCAAAGACAACATTCATAATTCTTATCACACAATGCCTACTGTAAACTATCATTTCCACAATTTATATTGAGCAATATAAACCATAGAAACTAGAAAACAAGCAAACTATGCACTGAAAATAGAATCTGTCAAAAACAGAATAGTCTGTAATGATCTAAACTTTGACCATACTTCTGTAAATCCAAAAATTCTAAAAAATTAGGACAACATAGGAAATTTGTAAATCAACCATGTGTAAATAAATCCAGATTAAAAGCACATTCCAGTGAATTTTTAAAATTCCTAGACTGAGCGCAAAGTTTATGTTTTTGCATAGAATCAAGTCAACTATCATACACACTATCCCAAAGGCTTTACTTGGCACTTTATTTAAACTATAAAACATGATTACTATAGTAGCCTAATCATGTGAACACACAAAAAGAATAGGTAAAAGTGTTGGGTTGTCTCCCAACAAGCGCTTTTCTTTAGTGCCTTTTAGCTAGGCATGATGATTTTTATGATCCTCACATCAAAGATAAAGATTGAAACATAATGGGAGCATCATGAAGCATATGACTAGCACATTTAAGTCTAACATACTTACTATGCATAGGGATTTTGTGAGGAAATAATTTATGGGAGCAAGAATCATCTAGCATAGGAAGGTGAAACAAGCATGACATCAAAACTTCAACATAAAGAGAGGAAACTTGATATTATTGAGATATGTAAAAGCATAAGTTCCTCTCTCATTATAATTTTCAATAGCTTCATGAATGAATTCAACAATATAGCTATCACATAACTCATTCTTTTCATGATTCACATGCATACAAAATTTACTACTCTCCACATAAGCAAATTTATTCACATCAATAGTAGTGGGAGCAAACTCAACAAAATAACTATCATGTGATTGAAAATTAAAATCATCATGATAATTTTCATGGATATCATTATTTTTTATAACATACATGTCATTACAATAATCATCATAGATAGCAACTTTGTTGTCATAATCAATTGCAACCTCTTCCAAAATAGTGGATTCATCATTAAATAAAGCCATGACCTCTCCAAATCCACTTTCATCAATATAATCATCATCAATAGGAGGCATGCAATCATCATAATAAATTTTGTCATCAAAACTTGGGGGACTAAAAATATCATCTTCATCAATATAGCATCCCCAAGATTATGGCTTTGCATATCGTTAGCATCATGGATATTCAAAGAGTTCATGCCAACAACATTGCAATCATGCTCATCATTCAGAGATTTTTTGTCAAACATTTTATAGAATTCTTTCTCTATCAATTGAGCACAATTTTCCTTTCCATCATTTTCACGAAAGACTCAATTGCAAGATCTAAAGATATACCTTCATGCACTCACCTCCCCAGCAACGGCACCAGAAAACAGCATGATGTCTACTACGCAACTTTATTCTTGTAGACTCGTGTTGGGCCTCCAAGCGCAGAGTTTTGTAGGACAGTAGCAATTTTTGCTCAAGTGGATGACCTAAGGTTTATCAATCTGTGGGAGGAGTAGGATGAAGATGGCCTCTCTCAAACAACCCTGCAACCAATAACAAAGAGTCTCTTGTGTCCCCAACACACCAAATACAATGAAGAGTTGTATAGGTGCACTAGTTCGATGAAGAGATGGTGATGCAAGTGTAGTAATGTTAGTGGATATTGATTTTTCTAATATGAACAAAAAAAACAGCAAGGTAACAAGTAACAGAAGTGAGCACGAATGGTATTTCAATGCTTGAAAATGAGGCCTAGGGTCCATACTTTCCCTAGTGCAATCTCTCAACAACGCTAATCTAATTGGATCATATAACCATCCCTCAACGTGCGATAGAGAATCACTCCAAAGTTCATATCTAGCGGAGAACCTAAGAAGAAATTGTTTGTAGGGTACGAAACCACCTTAATGTTATTCTTTCCATTTTATCTATTCAAGAGTTCATACTAAAATAACACAAAATTATTCTTTCCATTCGATCTATCCAAGAGTTCGTACTAAAATAACACCATATGATATGCATCAACCAACTCTAATGTCACCTAGATACTCCAATGTCACCACAAGTATCCATGAGTTAATTATACGATACACATCAAACAATTTCAGATTCATAATACTCAATCCAACACAAAGAACCTCAAAGAGTGCCCCAAGATTTCTACCGGAGAAACAAAGACGAGAACGTGCATCAATCCCTATGCATATATTACCCCATTGTCACCTTGGGGATCCGCGAGTTGAGTGCGAAAACACAAATCAAGTAAATCAATATGCTACCCCATTGTCACCACGGGTATTCATAGCAAGACATACATCAAGTGTTCTCAAATCCATAAAAGTATTCAATCCAATAATAACAAAATCTCAAAGGGAAAACTCAATTAATCGCAACAATAGAGAGGAAGAAACACCATATGATCCAACTATATTAACAAAGCCCGCGATACATCAAGATCGTGCCAAATCAAGAAAACGAGAGAGAGAGAGAGAGAGAGAGAGAGAGAGAGACTAAACACATACCTACTGGTACAAACCCTCAACCACGAGGGTGGAATACTCCCTCCTCATCATGGGGACCATAGGGATGATGAAGATGGCCTCCGGTGATGATTTACCCCTCCGACAGGGTGCCGGAATGGGCTCCCGATTGGTTTTTCATGGCTACAGTGGCTTGCGGCAGCGGAACTTGTGATCTAGGGTTATTTCTGGGTTTTTTCATCTTTATAGGAATTTTTGGCATTGGTTTCATGCTAAGATGGGCCTCGAGGTGAGTACAACCCACGATGCCTCGGCTTGGGCTTTAGGCGCGCCCTGGTGGGTTGTGCCCTCCTCATGGCTCTTATGGCCCTGCCACAAAGCTTCAGGGGTCTATTTTGTTCCAAAAAAAATCATAAATTTTTTTAGCTCATTTGGAGAACTTTCATTTCTGCACAAAAAACAACACCACGGCAGTTCTGCTGAAAACAGTGTCAGTCCGGGTTAGTTCCATGCAAATCATACCAAAACCATATAAAATTGTTGAAAACATGGCATGAATACTTCATAAATTATAGATACGTTGGAGATGTATCACCCCCACTGCCTCCCAGCAGCCATGGACGACAAGAAACTAACAACTGAGACCCACCACATCACCGCCCATGGCACAACCATGCTAGAGGTGGTGTACACCAACGAGCCTTGGACTGTGAGGTGAGTCATCACCATGTACGAGTAATGGCTCTAGGAGGAGGAGAACAAGTTCGTTGGCTTAGACCTTTGGTACACCCGTTCGAGCAGTTACAGATGACAAGGGGTTGTCGTCATTCAACTTGCAATCTGTGAGCATGTCCTCATGTACCACTACTGCATGTCCAAGTGGTGCCAAGCGTTGGATCAATTCCTTCAACACAAAGCAATAACTTTCACTAGCATGGACACGAGGGGCGACAAGATCATGCTTGCCCGTGCATGGATCATGATTCCAGACGAGCACCATGTCAACAACCAAAAGCATTTTTGTATAAAAGGTGGTGGAGAAAGAGACTCCATGGGTGACCTTGCAGCGGCCATCATCGAGCCACGGTATAAGAACATGAAGAAATCATTCCCAAGGGACAAACAACAGTACTGTGAGTGGAAGCCGCTTTCCCTGCTGCACCTCAAGTCCGCAGAAAAACACATGCACGTTAGCTACGAGTTATACTGTAGGATCCTAGTCATTAAGGACGGGCCACATCACTTTCTCCAAGAATCGTTGAGAATGGCTCTGCCATCGTAAGAAGACAAACGAAGGATCATCAAGCAACTGGAAGCGCCGGAAGGGAAACTAAGCATGGTGAAATGCTAGATCTTTGGATGTGTAAACTCAATTAGTGTGTTACTTTAGATTGAGCAAACATATGTTCTAACTATGATTGTAGTAGGTCAAAGATGTCGTGTGTTATTGTAGTATACTTATTTACATAGAACAGGTGGTATGGTGATGTACAAATGTGCTTATGTATGAATATGTGATTGTATCATTGTAACCTTTCTACAAATGCTTTTTCGTGAATAGTGTGAGAACTTTTCAGAATTATTTGCAAGGGCCTTCAAAATACCCATGAACAGCTTTCAGAAACAGTATGAGTGCTTCCACAATACACTAAGAGCACTTTCAGAGTCTTTGTGCATTGAAGAAAGCGATGCACTGTCACGTCTTTGTGTGTTGAAAAAAGCAATGCACGATCACGTCTTCGTGTGCCTCCTCATCTGACTCGTATGAATGGGGCGCCATCAGATCGTGGCTACATGACGCATGCTTGGTATGCCCTTCGTTTAAACTACTTCAGCGGCCTCCTAGTCGCCCAACATGATTTAAGCGGTTGCCAAATCCCCTCTCCATCGCCTTCCCATTCCACTCTCAATCTCTACCCGCATCTTTCTATCACTAGCACCATGTCTCGCACTGGATCTTTCGGCGGCCTTATTGGTGACAGGATGGTGGTGCCGGGCTTACTAGCCCCGTTCACTCGGGAATGCCGTATCGACCTCCATGGCGGCTACACCATCTGTACTGTCTACATCAACAAGATCAGCGCCATCGCCACGTGGATATAAGGGACCGAGGAGTGCATGCGAGCGAATGAAATGGTCTTCGTCGGCAGACCTCAAGTACACTCCCTCGCAGGAGAAGGCATCAGTCGTCCAGATTTACCACGACTCTAGTTGTCTAGTTTACTAGGTATGCCAGTCGCCACGGGTGAGCACATCCCCGCAAAAGTTCCTCCTCAAGGAATGGTACACATTCGTAGGTTTTTTCATCTAGCATGGCATACAACTGTTGGAGCCCTTGGGCTTAAGGGTCACAAATTAAAAGGACTTCTAGGCTGAATGGACTATTCTGGATGACGCAAACAAGACTTGGGATTCACTCGGGGAAGTCATCAGATTAATCATTTATGAATTATACGATGAGAAGAAGTTGTTCGATAAGAAGTATCACCAACACTGGGCTGAGGAGCTCTGTGATGCACAAATCGTGAACACGTGCATGGATGCGTATGCATAATTAGCCGTATGGAGATGGATCCACCTCATCGAGCAGGGTTGGATAGAAGCAAAAGAAAGGAAAGTGATACAGGCCATCCATGAAGACATCAAGAAGATGGAGATGATGCAAAGCAAATTGGGGAAGGCACAGCATGCGATATATTTTGAATAGATTAGTTTTATTATTATTTATGTAATTCAAATTCTGCAGAACTTGGTCAATTTATGCTGAAGTTGTGAGTTCTAGTGTTATGAAAATTTGTGGCATCATATTATTAAGTAACGAATGTAGCTGTCGGCCCTTAAAAGTGGTACCTTCGCATACTACCTTGTCAAATCTTTATCTTTACCTTTCACCATCATGAACTGAGCGAAAGCCTAGCCGTCAAGGGGTAACAGATGTCCGCACACGGAGGTACGAAGGAGGGTCGTCGGGTTGCAGGATCAACAGGGGTGACAAGCAATCCTCGTCCCGTCGCTGGTAGCGGCGACAACATCACGCGCGACGTCAGCGGTGACAACATCATGGGTGGAGGCAGTGGTGGCGACTTGCCTGGCGAATGGAAGATCACATCAGAGCTGATATTCAGAAAGAAAAAAACCAACACAAGTAAGTCAACCAGGCACCCGTTTCCCTCATAAAACGCGGTGCGTTAGTTGTTCACTGAGCGTACTAGTATGTGTGAATCGGACGGTGAAATCCTCCCTGCGTTAAACTGTAGTATTTCAATGTCCTAGCAAAGTCCTCAGTTCAGTGGAATACAAAAGACAGAGATATGCATGCACCTGTGTAGCCCAATCCGTAGAGTCTGCATGAATGGATTTGATTTCGGGCGTACGTTTCTATGTGATGTATTCGTCAGTTACATCCACGATTTAACTCCATTTTTTCATGTATTAGGTCCATGACACGTGTGGATATTTGAAGTGGATGGGCGAATAATGGAAGGGGAAAGCAAGGACTGTAATCCACAAGCTCGCTGAAGGAAATTTTGTGCTACACATATCAAATATGGAGAAGGACAACCAGATAGCTTGCATGAAAGAAGAGAAGAAGGTGGCAAACATCTACCTGAAGCACGCCATTAAGAGCAGGGATAGAAGGGATTTAACTACACTATTTATCGTAGGTGGATGTCTACTTATGTATGCTCTCCTACAGTTGTTCGTTAGGTGGGTTATATAAAATGATTTTATTACTTTCTGAACTTTTTGGAAACCCTTTCGGAAATAAAATGGATACATTTCAGAAATAGTTTCAAGCACCTTCATAAATATAAGATAGCAAATTCAACAAATTTATGCGATATTCAACACGAGTCTCCCCTAATACGACATTACATCAGCATCGTTAACAGTCAAGAAACATGCTAGCAACACAACTTTTAATCAAGATCACTATCCATCTCATCTGGACCTATTTCCTCCTTGTAAACCAGTTCATCCTTGCTCATGTAGTAGTCTTCATTTCCCTCCTCAAATTTACACTGAATTTCTAGCTCAACACTAGCAGGAACTGAAACCCCTAATGCTTCATCTCTTTCGTGGTCAACATTCGGGAGGCCATCATCTTCCTCCTCTTCATCCTCAACATCTCCGAAAGCATCATGATCCTCCACTTCATCCTCAACATCCGCAGCTAAATGATGTGGTGAAGAATGGGCCGCTTCTTGATAGGCTTGTATAGTGAGGTCCTGCTCACCATCGAAATTTTCTGGAACACCATATGTGCCTCTGGACCCAATAGGCACAACCACCTTCCATGTGTGGACAAACTTTGTGTTCTCCAAGTAAATACATGTGGTAGGTTGGGGTGCCAGCATGAATGGATTGTCCTGGTACCAGAATGCGAAAGTATTCATGCTTCCAAAAAAACCATCAGACTTCATCTTCAAGCTTTTCTTTTTCAGGCCATCATGTTCAAACCAATCACATCTAAACAGAAATATTGATATGTCTCCATAATTTACATCAAGAACTTGATTCAGCACCCCATATAGTTCCCTCTCTTCTTTAGAGTTTTCAACATCTATGAGGGAGTCCCGGACTAGGGGTGTCCGGATAGCCGAACTATCATCATCGGCCGGACTCGAAGACTATGAAGATACAAGATTGAAGATGTCGTCCCGTGTCCGGATGGGACTTTCCTTGGCGTGGAAGGCAAGCTTGGCGATACGGATATGTAGATCTCCTACCATTGTAACCGACTCTGTGTAACCCTAGCCCTCTCCGGTGTCTATATAAACCGGAGGGTTTTAGTCCATAGGACAGAACAACAATCATACCATAGGCTAGCTTCTAGGGTTTAGCCTCCTTGATCTTGTGGTAGATCTACTCTTGTAATACCCACATCATCAATATTAATCAAGCAGGACGTAGGGTTTTACCTCCATCAAGAGGGCCCGAACCTGGGTAAAACATCGTGTCCCTTGTCTCCTGTTACCATCCGCCTAGACACACAGTTCGGGACCCCCTACCCGAGATCCGCCGGTTTTGACACCGACATTGGTGCTTTCATTGAGAGTTCCTCTGTGTCGTCACCGATAGGCTCGATGGCTCCTTCGATCATCAACAACGATGCAGTCCAGGGTGAGACTTTTCTCCCCGGATAGATCTTCGTATTCAGAGGCTTTGCACTGCGGGCCAATTCGCTTGGCCATCTGGAGCAGATCGAAAGCTACGCCCCTGGCCGTCAGGTCAGATTTGGAAGTCTGAACTTCACGGCCGACATCCGCGGAGACTTGATCTTCGATGGATTTGAGCCACAGCCGAGCGCGCCGCACTGTCACGATGGCCATGATTTAGCTCTGCAGTCGGACAGTGCCCTGGAGGCCGCACACGAGCCCGCTCCGACCCTCAATTCGGAGCCGGCTGCGCAGATTGAGGACGGGTGGCTAGACACCGCCTCGGGGGCTGCAACCTCTACGGCGATGGAGCCGAACACTGACCTTGTCCCTTGTGAAGCCTGTGACTCCGAGGTGCCGGACTCCTCGCCGGACTCCGAACCTCCCGCACCCCCTTCAATCAAATCCGATTGGGCGCCGATCATGGAGTTCACTGCTGCGTACATCTTTCAACACTCACCCTTCGGCGACATCCTGAGTTCGCTAAAGTATCTCTCGTTATCAGGAGAGCCCTGGCCGGACTGCGGTAAGGACGGTTGGGATGCGAACGACAAAGAAATTCAAGGCCCACCCACCACCCACCTAGTAGCCACTGTCGACGATCTAATCGACATGCTAGACTTTGACTCCGAGGACATCGATGGTATGGACGACGATGCCGGAGACGACCAAGAACCAGCACCTACTGGGCACTGGAAAGCCACCTCGTCATATGACATATACATGGTGGATATCCCAAAGGATGGGAATGGCGAGGGAACAGCGGAGGACGACCCCTCCAAGAAACAGACCAAGCGCCAGCGTCAGTGGCGCCGCTCTAAATCCCGCCACAACAAGAATGGAGATTCCGGCACCGGAGATAAGAATACCCCAGAGAGTGCCGAAGACAACCCCCTCTAGCAAGATTCAGCACAGGAGGACGGAGAAGCCAGCCCTCATGAGAGAGCGGCAGACGAAGAGGTAGAGGATGATAATTACATGCCTCCCTCCGGAGACGAGGTAAGCCTCGACGACGACGAATTTGTCGTGCCTGAGGATCCCGTCGAACAAGAGCGTTTTAAACGCAGGCTTATGGCCACGACAAACAGCCTCAAGAAAAAGCAGCAACAGCTTAGAGCTGATCAAGATCGGCTAGCCGACAGATGGACTGAAGTCCTTGCGGCCGAAGAGCATGAGCTCGAACGCCCCTCCAAAAGCTACCCCAAACGCAAGCTGCTCCCCCGATTAGAGGAGGAAGCATATAAACCTGCATCACCAGCGCACAATATGGCTGACCGACCACCTCGTGGCCGCAACAGAGAGGCCTCTAGGCCCTCCGCTAGAACCGTACCCCGGCATCGCTCAAAAAGCACAAAGCCACAGGGGAACGCTCCGGACTTGCGAGATATATTGGAGGATAAGGCAAGACAATCAAGATCGATCTACGGATCGCGTGGGCGCCCCATGATACGTGACGACAACCGTCGCGCCGGACACAGCAAGTCTGGCCGGGCCGAACACAGTAGACAAAGCTCGTTTGAGCTTCGTCGTGATATAGCCCAATACAGAGGCGCCGCACACCCACTATGCTTCACAGATGAAGTAATGGATCATCAAATCCCCGAAGGGTTTAAACCTGTGAATATTGAATCCTATGATGGCACAATAGACCTCGCGGTTTGGATCGAAGACTATCTCCTTCATATCCACATGGCCCGCGGTGATGATCTTCACGCCATCAAATACCTCCCACTCAAGCTTAAAGGACCAGCTCGGCATTGGCTTAACAGCTTGCCAGCAGAATCAATTGGGTGTTGGGAGGACCTGGAAGCCGCATTCCTTGATAACTTCCAGGGCACGTACGTGCGACCACCAGACGCTGGCGACCTAAGCCATATAATTCAGCAGCCAGATGAATCGGCCAGACAATTCTGGACACGGTTCTTAACTAAGAAAAATCAAATCGTCGACTGTCCGGATGCGGAGGCCCTCGCGGCCTTCAAACATAACATCCGCGACGAGTGGCTTGCCTGACACCTAGGACAGGAAAAGCCGAAATCCATGGCAGCCCTCACATCACTCATGACCCGCTTCTGCGCGGGAGAGGACAGCTGGCTAGCCCGCAGCAACAACCTCAGCAAAAATTATGGCAGTTCGGATACCAAGGACCGCAATGGCAGGTCGCGTCGCAACAAGAACAAATGCCGCATTAACGGCGACAATAATGAGGATACGGCAGTCAATGCCGGATTCAGAGGCTCCAAACCCGGTCAGCGGAAAAATCCATTCAAAAGAACTACTCCGGGCCCGTCCAATTTGGACCGAATACTCGATCACTCGTGCCAGATACACGGCACCCCCGAAAAGCCAGCTAACCACACCAACAGGGACTGTTGGGTATTGAAGCAGGCAGGCAAGCTAATTGCCGAAAACAATGACAAGGGGCTGCATAGCGATAACGAGGAAGAGACCCGACCGCCGAACAATACAGGACAGAAGGGTTTTCCCCCACAAGTGCGAACGGTGAACATGATATACGCAACCCACATACCCAAGAGGGAGCGGAAGCGTGCACTCAGGGGCGTATACGCGATGGAGTCAGTCGCCCCAAAGTTCAACCCATGGTCCTCTTGCCCGATCACTTTTGATCGAAGGGACCACCCCACCAGCATCCGCCACGGCAGATTCGCCGCATTGGTTTTAGACCCAATCGTCGATGGATTTCACCTCACCAGAGTCCTGATGGACGGCAGCAGCAGCCTGAACCTGCTTTATCAGGATACAGTGTGCAAGATGGGCATAGACCCCTCAAGGATTAAACTCACCAAAACGACCTTCAAAGGCGTCATACCAGGTGTAGAGGCCAATTGTACAGGCTCAGTTACATTGGAAGTGGTCTTCGGATCCCCGGATAACTTCCGAAGCGAGGAGTTAATCTTCGACATAGTTCCGTTCCACAGCGGCTATCATGCTCTGCTCGGACGTACCACGTTTGCAAAGTTCAATGCGGTGCCACACTACGCATACCTCAAGCTCAAGATGCCAGGCCCTCGAGGAGTCATCACGATCAACGGAAACATGGAACGCTCTCTCCGAACGGAGGAACATACAGCGGCTCTCGCGGCAGAAGTACAGTGCAGCCTCTTAAGGCAATTCTCGAGTCCGGCCGCTAAGCGACCGGACACGGCTAAACGAGCCCGGAGTAACCTACAACAAGACCACCTGGCACGTTTCGAGCACGCGTAGCAATGCAGCCCCAACCCCAGCCCCTGCAAAATTGCAAGACTGGTCCTTCGCGTACATCATTTCGCTCTGGAGATACCATGGGCATAGGGGGAGGGGCACGACCACGATAGGCCCAGAATGCGGCTTAACCACACCAGGGGCTCTCAAGTGTGTCATTCTTTTTTTCCTTTTTCTTTTTTTTCTCTTACCCACAGGACTCCGTTCATTAGAGGCCCTGTCCGACAGTAGACCTGCCGAACTCACGATGCAACAGCCAGGGAAGGAGAGAGGCTACAACGAATATCCAGGTGGTCTCCATTACGAGCATTAAATCTGTTTTATACACCATTCCGCAGCCTACCCCTGGAGGGGGACATGTTTAATAGTCCCATCCCTTGCTTACCGCACTATTTGTATCGTTCTGCATTCATAGCAGTATTTCTTGAAAAAAACAATGCAGCACCTTTTTGCTTATAATTGCATTTCTTTCTTATACATATGTTCATTTAGGACATGTTGCACCCGTACACTTTGGTACGGCTAAGTACACCAGGGGCTTAAGTTCCCCACATTATGGTTCGATAAGTCCGAACACTTTCACAAGTGCGGCACCCCGAACTTATAGCATTATATGCATCGGCTCCGAATCATGTCTTGGGTCAATAGTTGGGTTTGCCCGGCTCCCATGTTTTGGTACCTTACGTTCCGTTGTATCAGCTAAGGTAGCACTAGGAGAACCACTGCGATTGCGCCCCAGTTGAGCTGGGCGAGCGCCTCAGTGGAGAAAGCTAAAACTGACTGTCATGATGAGGCGAGAGCCGGTCGCTGTTCGAAAGGGTTTTTTTCGAGTCCCTAAAGACTTATGCCGCTTAGAGCGAGGAACCGGCTTTGTCTGGCCCAGGTGTGGATAGCGCCCCGAATTCGGCCTTCCGAACACTAGGGGCTTCGCCGCAATTTAAAACTATAGAATTCTATGGCTAAGTGAGAGTGTTCAAGCATTATAAGTCTGGTTGCCTCGTTCATTGTGTTGAGCGCCTCCCTAGATGGACCCAAAAATGGGAACAAGAGTGCTCAAATTTATCCCGAACACCCCAGCACTCGTGGCATGGGGGCTGAAGCCGACGACTTGCCATCTCTCAAATTTTATAAATGGCCGCACAAAAGGTAATATTTTAAATTAGTAAACGTTGCTTAGCGCATATGAACAAAGTTTTCAGCGCACAGGATAACAAAATGCGAGTCTACTCAAATATTACATCTTTGGAGCACTCACCCGCAATAATGCGGGCACCCTTCAGGACACTCTTATAATACATCTCGGGCGTGCGATACTCCTTGCCCGGCGGCGGTGCGTCCGTCACAAGCTTCTCAGCATCCATCTTGCCCCATTGCACCTTTGCACGGGCAAGGGCCCGACGGGCACCTTCAACACAGGCGGAGTGCTTGATGACTTCAACCCATGGACAAGAATCCACCAGCCGCCGCCCCAGGCCGAAGTAGCTCCCAGGCATGGCCTCCTTGGGCCACAGCCGAACTACGAGGCCCTTCATGGCCTGTTCGGCCACCTTGTGGAGCTCGACCAGCTGCTTCAGCTGGTCGCTAAGGGGCACCGGATGTCCGGCCTCAGCATACTGAGACCAGAAGACCTTCTCCGTCGAGCTCCCCTCCTCAGCCCTGTAGAAAGCGGTAGCATCGGACACGCTGCGGGGCAGATCTGCGAACGTTCCTGGAGTGCTCCGAATTCGGGTAAGTAATAGGTAATTCACATTCACATGCTTGCTTTGCATGAAAAATGCCTTACCCGCTGCTATTTTCTTCAACGCCTCGATTTCCTGGAGGGCCTTGTGGGCTTCGGCCTTAGCGGCTTTGGCACTCTCAAGAGCCGATGCAAGCTCGGACTCTCGAGTCTTAGAGTCGCGCTCCAAACTCTCATGTCTTTCCACGAGAACCTGGAGCTCTTGCTGTACCTCCGCCACCCGCGCCTCCTGCTTCTCTCGCTCGGTGCGCTCCGCGGCCGCAGTACGTTCGGCCGCGGACACCGCCTCCTTCAGGGTCGCCACCTCGTTCGTGGCCCCTGCAATACCCATGTTATCCTTGTCATTCTTCTTGCAACCAAATCCTGTTCTGTAAGGTACAACTTTAATAAGGTGTTACTCACCTTCCTTGTCCTCGAGCTGCTTCTTGGCACGGCCGAGCTCGTTCTCAGACCGCTCGAGGCTTTGCTTCAAAGCATTGACCTCCGCAGTTAGTGCGGCAGAGGTCAGCAGTGCAGCCTGCAATCCCATATTGACATATTTTTTATGACTCCTGCGTATATCTTTTTAGATCCTCAGTCCGGCTTTTCTTTCCGAACACCGAACCGAGCATCAGGGGCTACTATCTATGCGGTACTATTTTACATATATTAAAAATTTTACCTCAAAGCCTGTTAGAAGGCTGCTGAAGGCTTCGGTCAGCCCACTTTTGGCGAGCTGAACCTTCTGAATCACCGCACTCATGACGGTGCGGTGTTCCTCTTCGATGGAAGCACCGTTGAGCGCCTCCAATAAGCTATCTGGCGCCTCCGGTTGGACGGAGGTCGTCGATGTCACGGTCTTGCCCTTCTTACGAAGGGGCCGCCCGCCGGACTCCGGAACCACTACAGGTTCCGGTGCGGAGTCCAGTACAAAGTCCGGGAGGTTGCCCTGTGGCACCTCCGGGCCCTCCTCCTCTGGTGGGTCCCTCTCTGGGATCCCACCTCGGAGTCGTCGGCGTCGCGGGGGGTGGAGGCGGTCGGAAGTGATGTACTATCCACATCCGACGCACCCAAGGACCCGCTCGACGAAGCGGGAAGATCGTCCTTGGGCGGAATGCAAGGTTGTATGCGGCATTAGAAAGACACCATGTGACGAAAAGAAAAATCATGAAGTTATTCGGGAGTCCGGATACTTACGATCTCGCGAGGGGCTTGGCCCTTGAAGGCCAATCCTCGTCGTCGTCGCCGGCATTGGCGGAACAGTCCAAGGGAAGAGTCCTTCCCTTCTTGGACCCTTCGGCCTCCCTCGTTGGGGAGGCCTTCCTTTTCTTCCCTCCCCCCGCTGGGGGAGAGGCCTCTATCTTCTCCTCGTCGCCCTCGTGGGAGGAGTCCGCCTCGGAGTCATCGGACGATGAGTCCGATGACACCTGAAGACAGGAACTCTTTCGAGTGCCCGTGGCCTTCTTTTTGGCCTTCTTCTCCGGCACCACGTGGGGTGCCGGAACCAGCAGCCCCATTAAGCGGGCGTCCGCTGGGTCTTCTGGCAAAGGAGCCGGACAGTTAGTCCGCTCGGCCTTCTTCAGCCAGTCCTGTCAAATGAGAGGGAGTTTAGATCCCGCATAGAGTCAAACTATGGAAAACAAGTGTCCCGTAAAGGGTAAAATCGCTTACCTCGCTAGCCGGACGCTGCGAGCTGAATCCGCGATCTTCGGTTGCGGATGCGGGAGCCTCGGCGCCCTTAAACAGCACCCTCCAGGCCTCTTCGTACGTAGTGTCGAAGAGCCTGTTCAAAGTCTGGTGTTGCGCCGAATCGAACTCCCACATATTGAAGTCCCCTTGTTGGCACGGGAGAATCCAGCGGATGAGCATGACCTGGACTACGTTGACAAGCTTGAGCTTCTTGTTCACTAGCTTTTGGACGCATGCTTGGAGTCCGGTCAGCTCCTCCGAATCACCCCATGTCAGGCCACTCTCTTTCTAGGAGGTGAGCCGTATGGGGATGCCAGATCTGAATTCGGGGGCCGCTGCCCATTCAGGGTTACGCGGCTCGGTGATGTAGAACCACCCCGATTGCCACCCCTTGATGGTTTCCACGAAGGTGCCCTCGAGACAAGTAACGTTGGGCATCTTGCCCACCATGGCGCCTCTGCACTCCGCTTGGCTGCCCTTCACAACCTTCGGCTTGACACTGAAGGTCCTGAGCCACAAGCCGAAGTGGGGCTGGATGCAGAGGAAGGCCTTGCACACGACGATAAATGCTGAGATGTTGAGGATGAAATTCGGGGCCAGATCATGGAAATCCAGGCTGTAGTAGAACATGAGCCCCCGGACAAAGGGGTGGAGTGGGAAGCCCAGTCCGCGGAGGAAATGGGGAAGGAGTACCACCCTCTCATGGGGCCCGGGGGTGGGTATGAGCTGCCCCTGATCGGGGAGCCGGTGCGCGATGTCGCTGGACAGATATCCGGCGCTGCGCAGCTTCTTGATGTGCCCCTCCGTATCGGAGGAGGCCATCCACTTGCCTCCCGCTCCGGACATGGCTGGAGAAGGTCGAGGTGAGATGTGCAGACTTGGGCGCTGGAGCTCGAGTACGCGGAGATGGATAAGCAAAGGAGGAAGAAGGCGTAGGTAAAAAGGTGGATCCTTATACCCTTATATATGGGCGGACGAAACTATGCGTCCCCACCGGCCTGGTAAAACTCGCTTATCTCCCAAGCGCCGCAATCAATGGCGCGGTTGGGTTACCCACGTCCGTATTGATGGGAATCTCGGAATAAGGGGAACACAATCTCTGCTTCGACAAGACGTCCCAAGGAAACCGCTTCGCTAAACGCGATGAGGTGGTGTAATAAAAACAATTCGACTAAAGGCTTGGTTGTGGTGTGACGTCATGCCACAAAATACGTCAGCAGATTGAACTTGTGTAAATATTACTCTCTCTACGGTGGTATGTGGAATTTATTTTGCAGAGCCGGACACTATCCTGGTGTTCACAATCTTCTATGAATTATTCAGAGGAGGAACCCGCCTTGCAATGCCGAAGACAATATGCGCGTCGGACTCGTCGTCATTGAAGCCTGGTTCAGGGGCTACTGAGGGAGTCCCGGACTAGGGGGTGTCCGGATAGCCAAACTATCATCATCGGCCGGACTCCAAGACTATGAAGATACAAGATTGAAGACGTCGTCCCGTGTCCGGATGGGACTTTCCTTGGCGTGGAAGGCAAGCTTGGCGATACGGATATGTAGATCTCCTACCATTGTAACCGACTCTGTGTAACCCTAGCCCTCTCCGGTGTCTATATAAACCGGAGGGTTTTAGTCCGTAGGACAGAACAACAATCATACCATAGGCTAGCTTCTAGGGTTTAGCCTCCTTAATCTCGTGGTAGATCTACTCTTGTAATACCCACATCATCAATATTAATCAAGCAGGACGTAGGGTTTTACCTCCATCAAGAGGGCCCGAACCTGGGTAAAACATCGTGTCCCTTGTCTCCTGTTACCATCCGCCAAGACGCACAGTTCGGGACCCCCTACCCGAGATCCGCCGGTTTTGACACCGACAATCTACCTTCATCATGATGCCCAAATATTCAGTCCTTCTGTCCTTTTCAGATTCCACGGCACGGGACCTAACACCATCGATAGTGCAGGCACCCCACAGACGTACACACATGTCTAGCCCTTTTGTTAGCAGTTTTTAATCTTCATGCGCGTTTCTTAACTTCCTTGCATGATCTGCAAACCAGTCTACGAAGTCCTCATTGTGCTTCTGCTCCAAGTTTCACACACCCCTTTTCTTTAATTCTTCCTTGTGAACCTTGTGGAAAAGAAGTAAACTAGTCATGAACTTAGTTAAAATATACTCATTCACAACATTGTAGTATGAGTTAGTTAGGTGATTGAAACTAACTCTCCATGTACTTCTCTACTTGTGGATAGTTTTCAAGTATATCTAAGCATTTTGCCCCATTCCTCCAAGCATGTTTTCTTATGGGCTGCCCCAGTACCAACAGGACCACCATCTGAAAATATACCTAGGCTTCCTCTCCTAGATTTATGCTTTTTGGCCTTCTTATCATTCTTACACATGTTCCTATCTGGATTGTTAAAATTGGTCTCTATGCCTTCTTTCAAATATCTGGAGCAAAACATCAAGCACTCATCGCTGATATAGGCCTCCGCAATTGAACCTTCGAGGGCCTTGCTTTGTTACGCACAGTTGACCTGAAGTAACAAAGCCTTCTCTCAACTGGAAACATCCAACCATATTGGATAGGTGCCCTTAGTAGTGCCTCATCCGGAAGATGTACAGCTAGGTGCATCATTATGTCGAAGAAAGCGGGTGGGAAGAGCTTCTTAAGCTTACAAAGAATTTCAGGAATGTCAGCTCTAATTTGCTTCATGATGTTGATTATTAATGTCTTGGCACACAACTGCTTAGAGAATCTTCCTAGTAAAGCAATAGCCTCATACATCACCTTGGAGACAATGCCTCTAAGACCAGCTGGTAAGATAGTCTACAGGAGTATGTGGTAATCATGCGTCTTCAGACCATGTAATTTACCAGTCTCAACACCCACGTATGTTGTTAGGTTTGCAGCATGACCATCTAGGAATTTGAGATTAACAGAAACTTGCACGACTTTATTTTTTTTCTGTACTAAGTGTTCATGGTGCATGATACTTTTTGTAAGATCCCTTCTTCTTCGGATCTTCTCGCAGCCAATGATCTACCCACACCCCCATATGCTCTAAATCCAATCTTGCATTATTGGTATCCTTGTTCTTACCATCAAGTTCAAGGATTGTACCAATGATACTCTCACAAATGTTCTTCTCAATGTGCATAACATCCAGGTTGTGAGGTAACAAGATATCCTTTTAGTATGGTAAATCATGTAAGCTCGCCCTCCGGTGACATGTGGGATTATTATCTGCACACTTTCTCATTCTACTAGCATTACCATGGTACTTCCCTGGTTTGAAATTCTCCTTATAGAAAGCTGTAAGTACTGATCAAGTTCTTTGTCTGTGAACTTCCTTGGTGGATCCCTATGCTTTGTCTTGTTAGTAAACGGGTTTTCTTGTCTTATGTAAAGATGTTTTTAAGGAAGGAATCAACGATGGACAATGTATCCAATTTTATTTTTCAATTTCTCGTAGCAAGGATTCTCATCGCAATGCACACATGCGTAATAACCCTTTCGCTCCGACCTGAGGTAGTGCCATATGAAGGATAATCATGAATGGACCAAATAAGCATCGCACACAAATTGAAAGGTTTTGTTGTGCATACATATATTGTTTTCACACCAAACCCCCCATTTCTGCATATCTGCTATCAGTGGCTACGTAAATACATGAAAATCCTTTCCTCGTGAGTATTTTCCAGGAATCAGCAATGCCATCATGAAATTGGATTGGTCCATGCACATCCAGGGTGGGAAGTTGTATGGAATGACAAAAACAGGCAACATACTGTATGCACTACTCATGTGTCCAAAGGGATTGAATCCATCAGTTGCAAATCCTAACCTCAAGTTGTGGGCATCTATAGCAAATTCTCCATGTTTTCATCGAGGTACATTCATGCATCGCCATCAGCGGGGTGCCTCATTACATTATCCTCTTGAACCCTCTTTTCCTTGTGCCACCGTTTGTGCTACGATATTTGCTCAAAGAAAAATATATTTTTAACTATGGGATTATCAGAAAAGTATCAAAGGATCTTGTGAGGAACCTTTTTATTCCCATGAATGTGTTTCCACCTTGATGTACCACAATGTGGTAGTGGCATAGTCTCCGCAATACAAAATGCAGTCATACTTGCATACATGAATTTTCTGATAACCAAGACCAAGATCAGAAAGAGCTATGTTAGCATTAGCATAAGATTCCGAGAAGTCCACCTCAGGCAAAGCAAGATTCAACAGCTAGAAAATCATATTGAATGTCTTGTTGGTCATATGCGTATACGTTTTGATATGAAGCACCCTAATAATGTATGACATTCATGTCATAGTGTCACATCCCTTGTGAAGGTGTTTCATCGCTTCTTCGTTTAGATACTTAAAAATGTCCAACCCACAAGATGCATCTTATTTATTTACAGTTGTTCTGCCCATGTCATCCACTAGAGCTCCTAGCATATCAAACATAGATTGTTGGTATAGCACAAAATCATCAAAGTCGTCGTCAGATTCATAACCATCATCATTGGTAGTACAATTAGTTCCATCGATGCCCCCTGATTCCCCATGATAGATCCACCTTGTATAGGTCTTGAGCATATCGGTAACATTTATGTGGAATCTGACAACATCAATAGTCTCACGGATCCCATTATGGCAATTTTCGCATGGGCACAACATGTCTTTGGCCCCGTTGTTGTGAGCAAGCGCGGATTGCATAAACTGATTCATGCCAGCCATATATTGTAAAATCAGCACCGTTCCACTAATCCAACTACGGTCCATTGCCTGCACAACATGAAAAGTAAATAGAATGCACCTGATATTTTCTATGGTGTTTTTCAGTAAGATCTCGCCTAAAATCGCCAGTTTCACGCTGCCGCGGTCACGCATGACTTTACCCTTCAACTGTGGTGCGTGGCCTCGCCGTACCCTCGCAGCCGTGTTCACCTTGCCATAGCATTGTATCCGCGTTCACCTTGCCATGTCGGTCTCTCGACTCGCCAGTGGCATGGTATGAGCTGAGGGACCTAAGCCGACAATCCAATTTCCCTTTCTTAGAAGGGATTTGGATGATCCAATTCCAAGTTCCCGCTATTATCATATTATGTGATGTGTTCCCACTAAATGATTCAGTGGAAAAACAATTACTTGTTATTTTTTATTTACATTTACAAAAAAATGACCCACTAACATTAAATGTGACACTGAAACTCGTCACACAAAATGGACATGCTTAATAACGGCCCAATACATCGCCAAAAATCAGATGGAACATTGCCAAAGTTGCGAAGGGCATTGCTCGGGGGAGGGGACCTCGTGACGATGGACCGTCACAAAAAATATCTTTGCGACATTTCATGTTATGTTGCCAAGGTTTTTGTCACTGAATAGAGCAAATTTTGTAGTGCCATAGGAATTTTATCAAATTAGATATCATCGTGAAGAACATACTAGAGTACATTTGCATGTGTGGTTTTTGTCAATTCACAATTACACAGAGGGGGGAGGAGGTTAAATACGTTAATGTACAAATTTTACTTCGGTTATTAGGAAGTTAGGCTTTGTCAAATATGAAATGTGAGACTAACAATGCTAAGGTGATATATACAACATATGTGATGCTTGCAGAGTCAACTGACCAAAGCAAATCACAAGTAAATGAGCTAGGGTTATGGATAACCGAAAGCATGCAAATACGAAGATGCATCCGATGTTCACTCCCTTGGAGGGGTGTTGATCACCATTTTAGAGGAAAACCTACACCAGAAACATTCACATTCTTCTCCCTGAGATACCACCACAAAGGCGATTCCCAACCACTAGTGGCTTTTACAAACTTTGGGGGAAATCACAACATAATTTATCACCAAGTGCTCTGACCACCTAGGAGTATCCAACCTCTAAGAGTAACAAAAGATAAGGCAAAGCTTAGAACTTGCTCAAATCATGAAACTAGTCGGTTGAAAGAGAGAGGAGTAGTAGACCCATGCTTCAGGTAAAATTTTGTCTTGCATCCCTCAAAAATTCTTGAAGAAATAAACAATTTTGAGTGGGGCAGTGGGTGATCTTTCCTAGATCTAGTCAAAAATGAATGACTGGTCAGCCACCTACGAGAGTGGTAGGTGGATTATATAGTGAAGCTAGGAAAGGATTTGTTTTTCTACAGAAAACGAAGTCCAGGATACTGTGGATCCCAAGTTTGATGCTTGCCAAGACAACAACAAAGGAGGAACTAGTTGTACCCAGGTCAAGGGGCCAAAGGTCCAGTGAAAAAAATCCTAGGGACTCTGCCTCGGATACGAGAGCACTCAAATAAAGACCCAAAGGAAATCTCTAACACTCTGCCTCAAACCCAAGAGCACTAAGACGAATATCCGAAGGAAAACCCAAACACTATGGTTCACACCCAGGACCACTCAGATAACCATCCAGATACTCATGCTGGGGCATGACCCCTTTCTAGAGCACATGTGGCAACATGGGTGCCTGTAGACACCTGCGCGCCACTAGAAACTAGATCAAGGATGTCTAGTAAGAGTATGACTTCTAGCCCATCATCTGTTAGGGAACGTTGCATGGAAAACAAAAATAATTCTACACACACGCAAGATCTATCCATGGAGATGCATAGCTACGAGAGGGGAGAGCATGTCTACATACCCTCGTAGACCATAAAGCGGAAGCGTTAATCAACCCGGTTGATGTAGTTGTACACCTTCACGATCTGCCCGATCAAGTACCGAACGCATGACACCTCCGCGTTCAACACACATTCGGCTCGATGACATCCTCGCCTTCTTGATCCAGCAATACGGGCAAAGTAGTTGATGAGTTCTGGCAGCACAACGGCGTGGTGATGGTGGTGGTGCAACTATCTCCGCAGGGCTTTGTCGAGCACTACAAAAATTATGATCGAGGACGAACTAGAGGGAGAGGGGCGCCGCAGATGGCTTGGGATCATTGTGTGTGTCGCCCCTCTCCCTCCTCACATATATATATAGGTGGAGGGGGAGAGGAAGCAGCTCTAGGGCGCCCCATAGGAGCCAGCGACCAGCCCTAGGGCCTGCCTAGTTGCCCCCTTCCATATATGAACATAGGGGGAAGGAAAGGGGGCTGGCTTCCTTAGGGCGCCTCCTCCTTCCTTCCCTCCCTTCCTTGGCGCATGGGCAGGGGTGGAGGTGCAGACCAACCCCCTTGTGGGCTGGTGTGCTTCCCCCCTTTGGCCCATAAGGCCCACCACTTACAAGTGGCCTCCCAGAACCCCTTCCGGCACTCTAGTACTCTCTGAAACCTTTCCGGTGACCGAATGTATTGTCCTATGTCGGGGAAGGATGCACACGATCACCTATGGGGCCACGGGCCCCTTGTGGTTCGGCAAGGGGAGATCACATTGCATAAAGAGCAGAAGCCATGAAGTAGCACGGTGACGATGAGGCTCTGGCTTTTACCCAGCGGGCCACTATGAAGCGTAAAAGCCTACTCTTGCATTGGTGGATTGGATGGACGAACACGAAGAAAACGCAACGCTCAAGCCCGACAAGGTGGCCTCGGGGAGAGCTACCACTCATGTACAAGTGTGCAAAGGTCCAAATCCTTCTCTAGGCTGCCTTGGACCTCCTTTTATAGCCCAAGGGATAACCAAAGTGGCAAAACAGACATTATCTTGTGATTAGATAGCTAACAGTGCTATCAAACCTAACTCTGGCATTCGAGACAAAATGCTATAAATGATGCCTTAGGTGTCATGCGGGGGTGCATCCCTGGCAAGATTATTCCACCGCTTATCCATCTTTTGCTTATTATCTTGACACGCCTCTGGACGGGTGTCAAATGAGTGTGATCAGTCTTCTAGCCAGCTTCCACGTGCTTAGTGAATGCCACTTAGTCATCTAGAGGCTCGACACCGCATCGTTGAGTGACTGGTGTCACGTTGCGGTGGAGCGATGGCGCCCTGGCGGGGTTTTTAGTCTTGGCGACCTCGTCAGGCCTACCGGGGTTATTCTAGACTTGCTTCCGGAGCAGTCTCGACCTGGCCTGGCCCTCCTGCTCGGCAAGGGAGCCCTTCCCAAGGTGATATCTTGATGTCTTGTTCTTCTTAATGTGCTCTTTGATCTCACGCTGCAGAAAAAGGACAGGTTTGCCTGGGAATGTGGAAACTCTGCCGATAGAATGCGATTGTACCCAGGCCCCGCCAACAACCTATCGGTGTATGACCACGACTGGTTATGCAAACAGCTGTTCGGCAACCTCGGGCCATTCCATCTACTGGCAAAGGTTGTCCCTCTGCACCTCAACTCTGCTTAGGACTAGATTCTGAAATGGATGCCCGATTGCAATGCTTATGGGGTTGAGGCCAGTTGGCAACTGCTCGAATTGGTTGTAGAGATTGACTGGGTCTCCGGTTTGGAAGAAAGGACTTCTAGAGTAGAGGACGGCCTTATTAAGCGCACCTCCAAGGCAGAAGTAGCGTTCATTGCAAAGCAGATTGCAGAGGACAGTGGGCTCTGGGCTGCCAGAGGAACGAGGCCGAAAGGGGAGGAGGAGGAAGATGTTAAAGGTGAGGGCTCTTCTGACGTAGGGAGTGAAGAGCGCGCCATAGACAAGGCTGCCGGGCTTGACCCTGCCGGGGCTGGAATTTCTCATGCCACGGCAGCGGGGGCTGATGTCTACTACACAACATTCTTCTTGTAGACGTTGTTGGGCCTGCAAGTGCACATGTTTGTAGGACAGTAGCAAATTTCTCTCAAGTGGATGACCTAAGGTTTATCAATCCGTAGGAGGCGTAGGATGAAGATGGTCTCTCTCAACCAACCCTGCAACCAAATAACAAAGAGTCTCTTGTGTCCCCAACACACCCAATACAATGGCAAATTGTATAGATGCACTAGTTCGTCGAAGAGATGGTGATACAAATGCAATATGGATAGTAGATATAGGTTTTTGTAATCTGAAATAATAAAAACAGCAACGTAACTAATGATAAAAGTGAGCGTAAACGGTATTGCAATGATAGGAAACAAGGCCTAGGGTTCATACTTTCACTAGTGCAAGTTCTCTCAACAATAATAACATAGAAAGATCATATAACAAGCCCTCAACATGCAACAAAGAATCACTCTGAAGCCACTAATAGCGGAGAACGAATGTAGAGATTATGGTAGGGTACGAAACCACCTCAAAGTTATTCTTTCGGATCAATATATAAAAGAGTCCGTACTAGAATAACACCTTAAGACACAAATCAACCAAAACCCTAATGTCACCTAGATACTCCATTGTCACCTCAAGTATCCATGGGCATGATTATACGATATGCATCACACAATCTCAGATTCATCCAACCAACACAAAGTACTTCAAAGAGTGGCCCAAAGTTTCTACCGGAGAGTCAAGAACGTGTGCCAACCCCTATGCACAGGTTCATGGGCGGAACCCGCAAGTTGGTCACCAAAACATACATCAAGTGGCACATGATATCCCATTGTCACCACAGATAAGCACGACAAGACATACATCAAGTGTTATCATAAAAGACTCAATCTGATAAGATAACTTCAAAGGGGAAACTCAATTCATCACAAGAGATTAGAGGGGGAGAAACATCATAAGATCCAACTACAATAGCAAAGCTCGGCATACATCAGGATCATGCATAGAGGGAACACGAGAGAACACGAGAGAGAGAGAGATCAAACACATAGCTACTGGTACATACCCTCAGCCCCAAGGGTGAACTACTCCCTCCTTGTCATGGATAGCGCTGGGATGATGAAGATGGCCACCGGTGATGGGATCCCCCTCTGGCAAGGCGCCGGAAAGGGCTCCTGAGAGGTTTTTGGTGGCTACGGAGGCTTGCGGCGGCGGAACTCTCGATCTATCTTCTGTTCTGGAAGTTTTAGGGTACGTAGGTATATATGGGTGAAAGGAGTACGTCGGTGGAGCTACGGGGGCCCCACGAGGCAAGGGGGCGCGCCCTAGGGGGTGGGCGCGCCCCCCACCCTCGTGAGCACCTCCCTTATCTTCTGACATGGAGTCCAAGTCCATCAGGTGGGTTTCCTTCCAAAAATAACTTCTCCAGTTGATTTCGTTCCGTTTTGACTCCGTCTGATTTTCCTTTTCCTCGAAACACTGAAATAGGCATAAAACAGCAAATCTGGGCTGGGCCTCCGGTTAATAGGTTAGTCCCAAAAGTAATATAAAAGTGGAAAATAAAGCCCAATATTGCCCAAAATAGTAGATAATATAGCATGGAGCAATCAAAAATTATAGATACGTTGGAGACGTATCAAGCATCCCCAAGCTTAATTCCTGCTCGTCCTCGAGTAGGTAAATGATAAAAAAGATAATTTTTGATGCAGAGTGCTAATTGGCATAATTTCAATGTAAATCTTCCTACTTGTGATATGAATATTCAGATTCGAAAGATTCAAGACAAAAGTTCATATTGACATAAAAAATAATAATACTTCAAGCATACTAACTAAGCAATTATGTCTTCTCAAAATAACATGGCCAAAGAAAGTTATCCCTACAAAATCATATAGTCTGGCTATGCTCTATCTTCACCACACAAAGTATTTAAATCATGCACAACCCTGATGACAAGCCAAACAATTGTTTCATACTTTTGACATTTTCAAAACATTTTCAATCTTCACGCAATACATGAGCGTGAGCCATGGATATAACACTATATGTGGAATAGAATGGTGGTTGTGGAGAAGACAAAAAGAGGGAAGATAGTCTCACATCAACTAGGCGTATCAATGGGCTATGGAGATGTCCATCAATAGATATCATGTGAGTGAGTAGGGATTGCCATGCAACGGATGCACTAGAGCTATAAGTATATGAAAGCTCAATAGAAGAAACTAAGTGGGTGTGCATCCAACTCGCTTGCTCACGAAGACCTAGGGCATTTGAGGAAGCCCATCATTGGAATATACAAGCCAAGTGCTATAATCCAAAATTCCCACTAGTATATGAAAGTGACAAAATGAGAGACTCTCTATCATGAAGATCTTGGTGCTACTTTGAAGCATAAGTGTGGTAAAAGGATAGTAACATTGTCCCTTCTCTCTTTTTCTCTCATTTTTTGTGTTTTTTTATTTGGGCCTTTTCTCTTTTTTATGGCCTCTTTTTTTTCTCGTCCAGAGTCTCATCTCGACTTGTGGGGGAATCATGGTCTCCATCATCCTTTCCTCACTGGTACAATGCTCTAATAATGATGATCATCACACTTTTATTTTCTTACAACTCAACAATTACAACTCGATACTTAGAACAAAATATGACTCTATATGAATGCCTCCGGCGGTGTACCGGGATATGCAATGAATCAAGAGTGACATGTATGAAAGAATTATGAACGGTGGCTTTGCCACAAATACGATGTCAACTACATGATCATGCTAAGAAATATGACAATGATGGAGCGTGTCATAATAAACGGAACGGTGGAAAGTTGCATGGAAATATATCTCGGAATGGCTATGGAATTGCCATGATAGGTAGGTATGGTGGCTGTTTTGAGGAAGATATATGGTGGGTGTATGATACCGGCGAAAAGTGCACGGTATTAGAGAGGCTAGCAATGTTGGAAGGATGGGAGAAAGTGCGTATAATCCATGGACTCAACATTAGTCATAAAGAACTCATATACTTGTTGCAAAAATTTAGAAGTTATCAAAGCAAAGTATTACGCGCATGCTCCTAGGGGGGTAGATTGGTAGGAAAAGACCATCTTTCGTCCCCGACAGCCACTCATAAGGAAGACAATCAATAAATAAATCATGCTCCAAGTTCATCACATAACGGTTCACCATACGTGCATGCCACGGGAATCACAAACTTCAACACAAGCATTCTTTAAATTCACAACTACTCAACTATCATGACTCTAATATCACCATCTTCATATCTCAAAACAATTATCAAGCATCAAACTTATCTTAGTATTCAACGCACTCAAAAGAAAGTTTCACATATCTTGAATACCAAGTATATTAACATTAAGCAAATTACCATGCTATTAACGACTCTCAAAATAATCTAAGTGAAGTATGAGAGTTCATCTATTTATTCAAAATAAAACTACCACCATGCTCTAAAAGATATAAGTGAAGTACTAGAGCAATAAC
Organism: Triticum dicoccoides; assembly: GCF_002162155.2. Taxonomy (NCBI): domain Eukaryota; kingdom Viridiplantae; phylum Streptophyta; class Magnoliopsida; order Poales; family Poaceae; genus Triticum; species Triticum dicoccoides. The sequence goes on along the minus strand of NC_041393.1, from coordinate 389,744,561 downwards.
AAAAACTACTCCGAAAGATATAAGTGAAGATCAATGAGTAGTCGAATAATTATGCAACTATGTGAAGACTCTCCAATTTAATAATTTCAGATCTTGATACTTTATTCAAACAGCAAGCAAAGCTAAAGAAAACTACAATGCAAGGATAGCACAACTCATGTGAAGAAGCAAAAACTTAGGCTCAACCGATACTAACCGATAGTTGTTGAGGAAGAAAGGTGGGATGCCTACCGGGGCATCCCCAAGCTTAGATGCTTGAGACTTCTTGAAATATTATCTTGGGGTGCCTTAGGCATCCCCAAGCTTGAGCTTTTGTGTCTCCTTAATTCCTCTCATATCATGGTTTCTCTTTTTTATCAAAAGCTTCATTCACAACAAACTCAACAAGGACTCGTGAGATAGGTTAGTATAAACCAATGCAAAACCTTATCTTTTTCTACTGTAACAAATCACAAAAATTATTATTAACATTTCATACTAAATGCCTCTGCATATTTAATACTCCTATCCTCAAATAGAATCATTAAACAAACAAACATATGCAAACAACGCAAACATAACAGCAATATGTCAAAACAGTACAGTCTGTAAAGAATGCAAGAGTATCTATACTTACCTAACTCCAAAAATTATGAACTAAAATTATCACTGTAATAAATTTATCAGAGCTCAATATGCAAAAAGTTTCGACATTATATCATGCTCTAATTTTTCTAGGGAATTTTTGCAACAGCGGTAAAATTTCTGTTTCAAACAGCAACATGCATACTAGCAAAATAAGCATGGCAAAGGCTATCCTTGACTTCTTTATCAAAACTAAAGATGCAAAAGATTAATCTAATTAACATCAAGAAAATACTAACAAAATAAAATGGCGCTCCAAGCAAAACACATATCATGTGGTGAATAAAAATATAGCTCCAAGTAAAGTTACCGATGGTACGAAGACGAAAGAGGGGATGCCTTCCGGGGCATCCCCAAGCTTAGGCTCTTGGTTATCCTTGAATATCTTGGGGTTCCATGGGCATACCCAAGCTTAGGATCTTTGCCACTCCTTATTCCATAGTCCATCGAATCTTTACCCAAAACTTGAAAACTTCACAACACAAAACTCAACAGAAAACTCGTAAGCTCCGTTAGTATAAGAAACTAAAACCACCACTTAGGTACTGTAATGAACTCATTATAAATTCATATTGGTGTAATATATACTGTACTCCAACTTATCTATGGTTCATACCCTTCGATACTACTCATAGATTCATCAAAATAAGCAAACAACACATAGAAAACAGAATCTGTCAAAAACAGAACAGTCTGTAGTAATCTGTATCAAACGTATACTTCTGGAACTACAAAAAATCTACCAAATTATGAAGTACTAAGAAATTTGTTTACCAATCCAGAGCAAAAAGAATCAGATCAAGAGCACGTTTCTGTGAATTAACAAAACTAATTTACTTGGTGCAAAAGTTTCTGATTTTCAGCAGGATCAACACAACTATCACCATAAGCTATCCTAAAGGTCTTACTTGGCACTTTATTGAAACAAAAGCTATAAAACATGATTACTACAGTAGAATAATCATGTGAACACACAAAAACAGTAAGGATAAATATTGGGTTGTCTCCCAACAAGCGATTTTCTTTAATGCCTTTCTAGCTAGGCATGATGATGACAATGATGCTCACATAAAAGATAAGAATTGAAACATAACGAGAGCATCATGAAGCATATGACTAGCACATTTAAGTCTAACCCACTTCCTATGCATAGGGATTTTGTGAGCAAACAACTTATGGGAACAATAATCAACTAGCATAGGAAGGCAAAACAAGCATAGCTTCAAGATTTTCAACACATAGAGAGAAAACTTGGCATTATTGCAATTCCTACAAGCATAAATTCCTCCCTCATAATAATGTTCAGTAGCATCATGAATGAATTCAACAATATAACCAGCAGCTAAGGCATTCTTTTCATGATCTACAAGCATAGAAAGTTTACTACTCTCCACATAAGCAAAATTCTTCTCATTCGGAATAGTGAGAGTATCATAAGAGACTTGAACACTAAAAATTGTTTCCACATTAAAAGAGTAATGTTCAGAAAAAGGGTAATCATAATCATGACAAATATAATCATCACTACTTTTTATAGCATAAGTTTCATCACAATAATCATCATAAGTAGCAACTTCGTTCTCATCATAATTGATTGAAACCTCTCCCAAGATAGTGGAATCACTAAATAAAGGTGACACAATTCCAAATACACTTTCATATTCATCACAATAAAATTCAACATCCTCCAAAATAGTGGGATCACTACTTCCTAAAGTTGACACTCTTCCGAACCCACTTTCATCAATATAATCATCATAAGTAGGAGGCATGCTATCATCATAACAACTTTGCATATCAAAACTTGGGATGCTATAAATATCATCTTCATTAAACATAGCATCCCCAAGCTTGGGACAAACATTAATTTCAGCAAATATATTCTCAAATATTTTATCCTCATCAAACATAGCTTCCCCAAGCTTGGGCCCTTTCATATCATAAGCATAATCACTCTCATCATTAAAAATATGGATAGCACCAATAGTATAGCAATTATCATCATCACAAGTAGTAGTAGGAGCAACATCATTTGGGAGGGATACCTTTTTACCTTTGTTGCTCCTTCTTTTCTTTTTCTTCTTCACATTATGTGTAGGTTCAACCTTCCTCTTTGAGCTCCTTATTGATGAGATTGGTTGAATAGAAAGCTCCTCCTCGTTACCTGATTCATCATAAGAAATAATAGGAGGAGATTGGGAAGCCTCTTCCCTTTCATTAGTATTCTCATCATCTTCCATTTGCTTTCTTTTATTTAGGTAATTGGCAATATAAGGATTTTCAATGCAATTCACCACACAATACATAAAATTTCTTCTAGATCAAAATGAAGAATTCTATCAAGGGCAAATTCTGGAATAATCTTAGTTATACTTTTTATTTCTTCATAACCCAAGAGCGAACTAAGCTCATTATGATGTGCAAGGGAAATCAAGTCATCACAATTTTTGGACACAATACAATCATGAAACAATTTGCATTGGGTACTAAAATGATCACGTTCATTGCAAAGTTCACAAGTATGGCTAAGAAAAAATAAATTTTCAGCACATGCATCTAGCCTTTCTTGCAACCATTTAGTTTCTAAGTACTTATGCCTCTTGCAATATCTATCTTCCCTATTTGGTGTGTCCTTGCAAGCCCAATGCACTCCACAAAACTTGACATGCTTATAAGAGGCATTTTCATCATAACAAGTGCAATCATCATTCGCATCATGGATATTCAAAGAATTCATACTAACAACATTGCAATCATGCTCATCATTCAAAGATTTAGTGCCAAACATTTTAATGCATTCTTCTTCTAACACTTTGGCACAATTTTCCTTTCCATCATACTCACGAAAGATATTAAAAAGGTGAAGCGTATAAGACATACTCAATTCCATTTTTTTGGTAGTTTTCTTTTATAAACTAAACTAGTGCTAAAACAAGAAACAAAAAGATCCGATTGCAAGATATAAAGATATACCTTCACTTACCTAGCCTCCCCGGCAACGGCGCCAGAAAAGATCTTTATGTCTACTACACAACCTTCTTCTTGTAGACGTTGTTGGGCCTTCAAGTGCACAGGTTTGTAGGACAGTAGCAAATTTCCCTCAAGTGGATGACCTAAAGTTTATCAATCCGTAGGAGGTGTAGGACGAAGATGGTCTCTCTCAAGCAACCCTGCAACCAAATAACAAAGAGTCTCTTGTGTCCCCAACACACCCAATACAATGGCAAATTGTATAGGTGCACTAGTTCGGCGAAGAGATGGTGATACAAGTGCAATATGGATAGTAGATATAGGTTTTTATAATCTGAAATAATAAAAAGAGCAAGGTAACTAATGATAAAAGTGAGCGTAAACGGTATTGCAATGATAGGAAACAAGGCCTAGGGTTCATACTTTCACTAGTGCAAGTTCTCTCAACAATAATAACATAGAAAGATCATATAACAAGCCCTCAACATGCAACAAAGAGTCACTCCGAAGCCACTAATAGCGGAGAACAAACGTAGAGATTATGGTAGGGTATGAAACCACCTCAAAGTTATTCTTTCGGATCAATCTATAAAAGAGTTCGTACTAGAATAACACCTTAAGACACAAATCAACCAAAACCCTAATGTCACCTAGATACTCCATTGTCACCTCAAGTATCAGTGGGCATGATTATACGATATGCATCACACAATCTCAGATTCATCCAACCAACACAATTACTTCAAAGAGTGCCCCAAAGTTTCTACCGGAGAGTCAAGAACGTGTGCCAACCCCTATGCATAGGTTCATGGGCGGAACCCGCAAGTTGGTCACCAAAACATACATCAAGTGGCACATGATATCCCATTGTCACCACACATAAGCACGGCAAGACATACATCAAGTGTTCTAATAAAAGACTCAATCTGATAAGATAACTTCAAAGGGGAAACTCAATTCATCACAAGAGAGTAGAGGGGGAGAAACATCATAAGATCCAACTACAATAGCAAAGCTCGAGATACATCAAGATCGTGCCATAGAGGGAACACGTGAGAGAACACGAGAGAGAGAGAGAGAGAGAGATCAAACACATAGCTACTGGTACATTCCCTCAGCCCCGAGGGTGAACTACTCCCTCCTTGTCATGGATAGCGCCGGGATGATGAAGATGGACACCGGTGATGGGATCCCCCTCTGCAGGGCACCGGAAAGGGATCCCGAGAGGTTTTTGGTGGCTACAGAGGCTTGCGACGGCGGAACTCCCGATCTATCTTCTGTTCTGGAAGTTTTAGGGTACGTAGGTATATATGGGTGAAAGGAGTACGTCGGTGGAGCTACGGGGGCCCCACGAGGCAAGGGGGCGCGCCCTAGGGGGTGGGCGCGCCCCCCACCCTCTTGAGCACCTCCCGTATCTTCTGACATGGAGTCCAAGTCCATCAGGTGGGTTTCCTTCCAAAAATAACTTCTCCAGTTGATTTCGTTCCGTTTTGACTCCGTCTGATTTTCCTTTTCCTCGAAACACTGAAATAGGCATAAAACAGCAAATCTGGGCTGGGCCTCCGGTTAATAGGTTAGTCCCAAAAGTAATATAAAAGTGGAAAATAAAGCCCAATATTGCCCAAAACAGTAGATAATATAGCATGGAGCAATCAAAAATTATAGATACGTTGGAGACGTATCAGGGGCCCAAGAAGAAATTGAGGCTGAGGAGACCGAGCAGCCCGAGGTGGAGGAAGAAGGGCTCGAAATGGGCCCCAAAGCTCTAGAGCCAGGTCGACGCCTTCACAAGCGGGCTAGCCGAGAGGCGGTGGCTCCTGCTTCCTCGCGGGTCACCAAAAAGGTGAGGAAGACAAACACCAAGGGGGATAAGCAAGAGGTGGCGCGCCGCCAATCCATCTGCCTTTCTCAGGCCAAGACCCCGTCCGCCAAGGGACGGGCGGTCACGGGGGTCGATCCTAGCCCCCAGTCAAGTCCAACGTCTCCGTCAAACTCGATCCCGCCAGAGGTTGTGGCTCCACCGGCAAGTTCATTGTTGCCGGGAAGTTCTGCTCCTCCGACTCAGGAGGGCCCCGCCACCTATGGCGTATGAATTGGGCTCCATGCTCATGGATCCAGAGTAAGCAGAACAACTAAGCTTTTTTTGAAGTATTCCACACTTGGCTGCTGATTTAATCTTGTCTTGTTGACTTGGCAGGGATGAAGAGCCCCTTGCTCAGCGGGCCAAGCGGGCCAAGCATGTGGTGGTGCCGGGCCATACCGCAAGCGCAAGTCTGGCGGGGGATCCCGTGCCTGGCCCCTAGTTCAGCCCTTGACGCGAAGGCACGGGACACATTTCGCCCGCGCGTGGAGACGCGGAGGAGTGCCCTACATCCTCCAGCAAAGGGTCGGGTGAGAGTCCGCAAGGCGGAGCCCACCAAGAGGCGTCCACCCTCCAAGGGTCCCCGCTGACCAAGGTCCAAGTAGAGGAATCACCGGCAAGGGCCTCCACCGAGGGGTCTGCTTGCGTTGAGGCCACAACCACCGAATGGGTGGTTGTGGACCACACGCCGGCAACCAACGCTGCCGGGCAAGGAGATATCACCTTACAGCAGCCACCACCAGGTAACCCACTTGCCTTTGCTTCTACTTGCTCGAATGACTTATATCCTTGGCTTCGATTTTTAGTAGAGTCGGGCTCCTTATCATTCCATCTGTCAATTTTGCAATTTTGTCAACTGAAGAACCTGAGCTCTTGGAGGAGGTGGCCATTATTGGGAAGAGTGTTGCTCAGGAAGCAGTCAGGATTGTTGTTGCGAAGGGCTATGAACAAACTGCCGTGGATATACAAGAATTCTCGAAGGAGGCAGAGAAAACCCCCGGCAGCATATTCGGCTCGGACATATTTGTTGAGGAGAAACCCCCTCTTCAATCCATGGGACCCCTTCCCTTGCACTGTCCACATGCCACAGCTCCACAATCTTCCCCAAGCAAGCTGGCACTAATCCTCTCACAACCTGGGCCGGCCACTCCTGGCTCATCTGCTTTAGCGGGTGCAGATTTTGATGAAGAAATCAAACGCATACTAGCACCCACTACAAAAAAATACACTTCCGTGATGATACATGTTTGTCATAGTAGGTCGCGTTTTCTGTCATGCATGTACATCCATGACAATTTTATGACAGGATCAAGATAGTCATACCTGTGCTGTCATAGAAGTGTTCCATGACATTACCAAAATTATCATCACGGAAGTGTCCACTTCCATGACGATAAATTGCGCGTCACAGAAGTGCTTTCGTCAAGGATGACCGACATGTGGCATCCACCGTAACGGAACGCCGTTAAGCTATCGGGTCGGATTTTGGATCCGATAACCCGTTAACAGCCACGACCAATGCCGATTTTCCACGTGTAAAATTCTCATTGGCTGATGGATACACGCGTCAGCTCCGCGTTGGCACATGTGTCACTCATCCAACGGTAGAGATGGGCCTATGATATGTTGACACGTGGACCGGCCCAAAAGTGGCCCACAAAGTTCAAATGGGTCGGCCCAACCGAAGGCCCATACAGTTTAGCAGACTATAATGGGCCGGCCCAGCTAAAGGCCCACAAAATTTAGCGGACCATAATGGGCTAGCCCACCTAAAGGCCCACACAATTTTGCAGACCGTAATGGGCCCGCCCAGATAAAGGCCCACAAGATTTTGCGGACCACAATGGGCCAGCCCAGCTAAAGTCCCACAAGATTCTGCAGACCATAATAGGCCGGCCCAGCTAAAGGCCCAACATTCTCTGTCAAATCGGCCCGTCAACGGCTTGTCCTAAACTTGTCATCAACGTGGCCCATGGTAACTTCTGGCCCGTTAACAGTCCGCTAAGTAATTGGGCCGAATTACGGCCCGGTGTATTTTTGACCTGTTAAAGGCCCGGCTTCATTTGGGCCCATTTACAGGCCATCAAAACTTTCGGCCCATAAACGCCCGTGAAGGATTTGGGTCATATTCGGCCATGTCCGACATTCGGCCTATTAGAGGCCCACTACAGATTTGGGCCACTTTCGGCCTGTTGTCATTTTCGGCCTGTTAACGCTGAACGTAAACCATGGGCCATATGTGGCCCATTAACGGCCCATATAAAAATGACGATAATCTAGCCCGACCGAAGTTCCAGCCTGTTAAAGGCCCGTGTATTAGGTCGTCCCATTTACGGCCCGTCCGAATTCCGACCTGTCAAAGATCCGCATCCTAAATGGGCCACCAGTTCGGCCTGCTAAGTCCAATGGGTTATTTGGCACAATCAGGGCCCAATCTCACTTTCGGTCTATTAAAGGCCCATGTTTTTTATGGGCTCGAGATATTTACACCTGTAAATGGCCTATTTTTACCGAGGGCCCAAATTATGTTTAGGCGTGTTAAAGGCCCACTATGGGCACAGGCCTACCAAAAAAATATGAAAGCTTATGCTGATTTAGGCCCAGATAATTTTAGTGGGCTACATGCCAATTTTGGCCCGTAATCGTTTTTAGCCCAATTGGAATGGGCCCAAAGAATGTTGGCATGTTGGGCTCCTACGAAGCTTTCGACCGAATACATTACTAAGATAAACCTACACTATACAAAAATAGCGTTGTAATTACTGCAGCCTGTGGCAGCATCATAAATGTTGTATCACAACAAAATAAATTCCAACCATACAACAAAAGGCCTGTTGGCATAAAGTTTACAGTCCTTCCAGATAAAAGCACCATCAGATGTATAGAATCACAGATCATTTGACCTGAGTGCTAATGTTTTAGGTTGTAGAATCTGATGGAGCAGCACGATCTCCACCTTTTTTCCACCATTGCTCTTGAACAACGAAGCTAATGTCTGATAGTCTGGTTTCAAAACCATTCATATCTTGACGACATTTCTCAACCACTATTCTTGTTTCCGAAACAACGTCCATTAGGGATTGGACTTGTGTCTGGAGCAAAGATATATCACTATGTCTAGCAGGAAGATTTTGTTCAGTAGGCGATTTGGACGAGGTTACCTTGACAACCAACCCAGAATTAGGCAGGAAGGTGCTTTTTGCACTGTTAGTGGAGATATACTGAAGCACTGCAGCAAGAGATGACATTGTGTCTGTAGTAGCCTCATCACCTTCAGGTGGTTCTGGCTGTTCAATCATTTGTTCCATAGCTTCCTGAAAGTTTGAACTTGTAGATTAGTGTACCAAATAAGTTACTAATGAGACAAAAAACAAAGTAGGTTAAACGTTTATACATAACTTATTTTGGTGAACTACTGTAATACATTAGCATGTATTGTAGTGCCAACTACATAATAAAATCACTTTCGGAACATATGTCCATGTAGCATGCCTACTGTATTGTCTATTTCCTCACATTCGTTGACATCTAAGGATAAAGAGACATGGTTTAAAGTAGGATGAACATAGTATGACATCATTCATATCATGGGCAAACAGATATAAAACAACCAGGCTATTTTATCATTGTGTGCGCACGTGAACATAACAACTAGATTACAGATCAAGACCAAAAGAATATCCTTCATCTCTTTTAAACCATGTAAGGTGAAATGATACATTAAGACAACTGTGTATAAAAGTGAACAGAGTAACTGACATTGGCTGCAAACCAAGTAGTTAAATGAACACATCACAGTACCAATCAGTTCAAGGCAGGAGGAGTAAGGACTTACAATAGCAGCTTGAACTGGTGTGCTCATGCCCTTCATCTTGCTGGTGTGGCAATTCTTGAAGATTTGCACTGCATTCGGTTCAGGTTCTTTTTGGTCTGCACGGGCTTTCCTCTGTATTTGGAACAAGTCAATATAGATACGATAATATGGCACAAAAAAAAGAAGTAGCAGCTATTTACAAGAGCCTCACAGTGTGCAATATAGCTATGAGATCCTGTTGTCTGTTGGAATTTCACTTTAGAACGGTTGGTTTTGTTCTTCAAACAGTTAGCCTAGAATAAGATACACTTGTAAGGCACATACATAAATACAAGTTCAATATGTGGTCTGATCAAATACATATAGCCTACCTGATACTTTGGATCAGACCAGTGTTTAACGAGGGCTGTCCAGTCTTCATCTGTAATATATTCCACTGGAGATGTTTGGGCAATTTCATTGTTAGCCTTGCCTTCAAAGTGAGATTTTCTAAGGTGGTACCAATACTATCGTAGAGCAGACTGAAAAACATGAGTGCATGCTTGTTTAGTTGCATCATCTTTCGGATCCAACTTGAACCTCATCTGTTGAAAAAAGAATGTGAGTCTTATTAGGAGGAAGCTAGAAAGTGTGGAACAGAGCAAGACAATGTTACTAATTGCGATGAATAACATTACTTACGGATAAATGGTCAAGGAAGGTGTTAAACTGGGTATTGTCTTTCTCATTCCTGTACTGGATCCACGTTGGGAGGATTCGTGCATGACACCTAACGGCAATGGCTGCCTCTGATACTAACTTGGCTGACTCTGTAGCATCACATGGCCTTTTTAAACCTGCCTCAAAATGGTTCTCCATTCTTCCTCCTTTAGATTTGTTAATCTTCAAGCATTATCCCTGATGTCTGTTTCCACTTGCGCTGTGGTGCTAGTTCAACAAAGAATATGGAAAGTGTTAGTGTACATCAAACTATGAGAGTACATATAAAGGAGCATGCAACTACAACTTGACTCGGTCAGGTACCGTCTTGGTGTTGATGCTCATGAGGTTCATCTGATCTTGCCAAGTCCTGTTGTGTCAGCAGTGCTTCGGAAGTAGTGTTAGGTTGAAGGCAGCTTGGGAACTGGCCAGTTCCGGAGCAAACGAATGCGTAACTGGTTGAGATGTTGGTACAATTGAAGCAGATGATGCAGCTGGTGGAGCAGGTGATACTGTGTTTGTAGATTTAGCCGGTGGACTTGGACCTTCTACTACACTATAAGTACCAGCAGAATCTCGACGGCAGAACCTTTTCCGTTTCACCCGACGAGTAACAGCACTCCCTACTATATTATTTTCCTTGCTCTTTTTTGACTTTGCCATGTCAAGCTGTAACACAAAAGAATAAAATCACTCTTCAGAACTCATTGATGCATGATACAGACAAGCAATACTTTGATGTAAGACAACCGTATGAGGATGGAATATGTAAGAAAAACAGGACGGCATGACATATTCACAACTATGATGTGCAAACTAAGCAGAAGGATTTTCAAGAAAATAGAAGTAATGCAAGCTAGACACCATATGAAAGATGCAACAAATATTACTCTGCCAAGTTAAAAGTGTCTTGTCATAAGTGGCAATTCGAAAAATTAGAAGCAGTACAACATAGAAATCAATGCAAGATGCAACCACTATCAAACTGCCATGTTAAAAGCGTCCAATCATGAGTGACTGATGCGAGATACACAACAGCAGTACTTTGATGTAAGAACATGGTATGATAGATAGATGCAGTGTATTCTAGACACAGAAAACCATGTCATATGCACATGTATAACGTATAAACTCAGCATGTGAAATTTAATCAAAATAGAAGAAATACAGGCTAGACAACATATGCAACATGAAATCAATTATCACACTGTCAACTTAGAGCAAGCACCTGCGATGGTGGAGTACGGGAGATGAACTCATCATGTAGACTTGGGACTTCAACTTCATTAGCAATAGCAGTGGAAAATCTAGAGAGTCTCTGTTTGCGTCGGTGCGGAGGACCACCAACATCCCCTAACTTACGCTTTTCCTTCCTATTTTCTGATATTGCCTTATGAAGTCAAAACCACAAGAAGATGAATAAAATTAGCTCTGCATAACTGGTTGATGCGTGATATAGACGAACACTACTTTGATGTAAGGCAAGCGCAGGATAGGAGGATGGAATATATACAAAAAAAGATAGCATTTCGTATTCACACGTACGATAGAAGGATGGAATATGTATGAAAAAACAGTAAGTGGAAGGCATTTCAACAAAATTAGAAGAAATAAAAGCTAGGCACCATATGAACATGCAACCAATATCACTCTATCAGGTAAAAAGTGTCTCGTCGTAAGTGCCATTTCAAGAAATTAGAAGCAGTACAAGCTAGAAGACAATGCAAGATGCAACCTACATCACAGTCCCAAGTTAAATGTGTCTTATGGGTAAGTGATCGTTGCAGGTATAAGTTGTAAGCTACGCAGATGCAATTCAACATAATCAGAAGCAATACAAACTAGACATCATACGAAAAATGCAACCACGTATAACAGTTCCAAGTAAGAGCAAGCACCTGTGATGGTGGAGTAGGGGAGATGTGCTCATCATGTACACGTATGTTCTAGAAACAGGAACACGTGTCATATTCACAGGCATTATGTGTAAAGTAAGCAGATGTAATTCAATTTAGAAGCAATACAAGCTAGACATCATACGCAACATGCAACCACACATAATACTGTCAAGTTAGAGCAAGCACCTGTGATGGTGGAGTAGGGGAGATGTGCTCATTATCTACACAGCTACGTTGACTGTCCAGCCTTGTGTTGTCTTGCGAATCTTGTTGAGAGGATGGCGGAGTAGAATCTGTAGAGACCCCCTGTTTGAGTTGGTCCGAAGGACCACAATCATCCACTGCCGGACTAATTTCCTTCAGCTGTAATGATTTTGCATTGTGAAGTCAAACCGATAAGAAAAAGGAATAAAATTCGCTCTTCAGAACTCATTCATGCATGATACTGACGAACACTACTCGGATGAAAGGCAAGCACATGATGCATGGATGGAATATGTATGAAAAACAGGATGGTGTGACATATTCACACCTATGATGTGGTAACTAAGCAGAAGGCATTTCAACAAATTAGAAGCACTGCAAGCTAGACACCATATGAAAGATGCAACCAATATCACTCTGCCAAGTTCAAACTGTATGGTGTTTCAACAAATTAGAAGCGGTACATGCTAGAAATCATATGCAAGACACAACCAATGTCACGGTGGCGACTTAAAAGTGCCTTATCATAAGTGACTGATGCGGGATATGCAAGAATAGTAGTCTGATGTAGAAACAGGAACACATGTCATATTCACAGGCATTATGTGTAAAGTAGGCAGATGCAATTCAACAAAGTTAGAAGCAATACAAGCTAGACATCATACGCAACATGCAACCACATATAATAGTGCCAAGTTAGAGCAAGCACCTGTGATAGTGGAGTAGGGGAGATGTGCTCACCATCTACACAACTACGTTGACTGTCTAGCCTTGCGTTGTCTTGCGAATCTTGTTGGGAGGATGGCGGAGTAGAATCGGTAGAGAACCTCCGTTTCAGTTTCTCGGAAGCACCACCATCATTCAATGCCTTGCCAATTTCCTTCAGCTTTATTGATTTTGCATTGTGAGGTCAAACCAACAAGAAAAAGGAATATCATTTGCTCTTCAGAACTCATCCATGCATGACACTGACGAACACTACTCTGATGAAAGGCAAAGTCATGATACGAGGATGGAATATGTACGAAAAAATGGACGTCTTGACATATTCACACCTATGATGTGGTAACTAAGCAGAAGGCACTTCAACAAATTAGAAACACTGCAAGACACCATATGGAAGGTGCAATCAATATCACTCTGCCAAGTTAAAACTGTCTCGTCATAGGTGGCGCTCATCAAACTAGAAGCAATACTTGCTAGAAATCATATTCAAGACGCAAACCAATATCACACTGCCAACTTAAAGGTGTTCCATCATAAGTGACTGATGCAGGATACACAAGAGGAGTAGTTTCATGTAAGAACATGGTGTGATAGACAGATATAGTATGTACCGAAAACAGAAAAGCGTGTCATATTCACATGTATCATGTGTAAGCTAAGCAGATGCAGTTTACACTAATTAGGAGCAATAGGAGCTAGACACCATATGCAACATGCAACCAGATATCACACTGCCAAGTTAGAGCAAGCACCTTGGATGGTGGAGTAGGGGAGCGGAGACTTGGACCTTGTAATGCACTATCAGTACAAGGAGAATCGGTACAGATGCTCCATTTACGTTGCTGCAGAGGACCACCATCATCGCCTTCCTTACCCTTTTCCTTCCTCTTTCTTGATTTTGCCTTGTCAAGTCAAACCCACAAGAAAAAGGAATAAAATTTGCTCTTCAGAACTCATTGATGCATGATACTGACGAACACTACTTTCCTGTAAGGCAGCCGCATGATAGGAGGATGGAATATGTGTGAAAAACAGGACGGCGTGACATATTGACATGTATGATGTATAAAGTGTAAACTAAGCACAAGGTGCTTGAACTTGTTAGAATCGATGCAAGCTAGAAACCATATGAAAGATGAAACCAATATCACTTTGCCAAATTAAAAGGGTGCCCTAACAAATGTATTTGACCAAATTAGAAGCAATACATGGCAACAGGCTAGAAATAATATGCAATATGCAACGAATAAAGGTGACTCATCGTAAGTGATTGATGCAGGATACAGAAGAGAGGTAGTTTCATGTAAGAACAAGGTTAACACATAGATGTAGTGTGTACCAAAAATAGGAAGGCATGTCATATTCACAGGTATAGTGTGTAAACTAAGCAGATGCAATTTACCCTAACTAGAAGCATTACAAGCTACACACCGTATGCAACATGCAACCACATATCACACTGCGAAGTTAGAGCAAGCACCTGTGATGGTGGTGTAGGGGAAGTGCGGTCTTCAAGTACAGAGCTACGTTCAATATCTTCATTTAGGCTTGCTATTTCTTGAGAATCATGTGGAGAGGATGAAATTGCATTCTTTATAAGAGTATTGCGTCTCATATTAACCCACGCGCGTGACTGTCTCATCATAAGCGATAGATGCAGGATACACAAGAACAGTAGTTTGATGTAAGAACATGGTGTGATAGGCAGATGTAGTATGTACCAAAAACAGGAAGGCGTGTCATATTCACGTGTATAATGTGTAAGCTAAGGAGATGCAATTTAACAAATTAGGAGCTTTGATGAGGGATACACAAGAAAAGTAGTTTGATGTAAGAACATGGTTAATAGAAAGACATAGTATGTACCAAAAACAGGAAGGCATGTCATATTCACAGGTATAATGTGTTAACTAAGCAGATGCAATTTACCCTAATTAGAAGCATTACAAGGTAGACACCATATGCAACATGCAACCACATATCACACTGCCAAGTAAGAGCAAGCACCTGTGATGGTGGTGTGGGGGAGTTGCGGTGATCAACTAGAGAGCTACGTTTACTATCTTCATTTAGCCTTGCTGTTTCTCGAGAATCATGTGGGGAGGATGACACTGCACTCTTTAAACGAGTAGGGCGTCTCACAGTAACCCACTCGGGTGACTGTCTCATCATAAGTGATTGACGAGGGATACAAAAGAGCATTAGTTTGTTGTACGAATATGGTTAATAGACATATGTAGTATGTATCAAAAACAGGAAGGCATGTCATTATCAAAGGTATAATGTGTAAAGTAAGCAGATGCAATTTAACCAAATTGGAAGCAATACAAGCTAGACACCATATGCAACATGCAACCACATTTCAACGTGAAGTTAAAGCAAGCACCTGGGATGGTTGTGTATGGCAATTGAGATCATCAACTGCAGAGCTACGTTTACTGTCTCCAACTGCTGACACTGCACCCATTAGAGCCCTGAAACGCTTAGTGCTTATCTTCGAATTACACTGGAGCGACTTCTGTCTTTTCTTTTCTGCATTCATCAACACTGCGTCATAGTCTGAAATACCCATACATAAAAAAACAATAGTGTGAGTATGGGTGAAGTGTGTGCACAATTAGTATAGTGTAAAGGTAGCAGATAGCAGGTCGGTGAGAAATAAATGACGGGAGACATATGATAGCTCTACAACATGCATGGCACACTAAATTACTACAGGATTCTATGAAAATAACAGTCGACTGAAAGCAAATAGGTCAGTCCATTTTTTCTGCACTGTTCGATGTACAAAGAACGGGCAGATCACCTTCATCTACCTCCAGCCAGACAGTGTTGACGATCTTCCTCGAAACGCCAGCGACCATCGGCCCAGTATTCCTCCCCTGCCTGCGCCCTCCCCTCGACCTCATCGCACCGCCATGCTTGGCACCGCCCCCCGGCCATCCATTCATGCCCCGCCGACCTCCAGATCAGGCGCAAGCAGCTCCTGCGCCCTACACCCCTATGATAGACACCGATGCGCCGCTTCCCCAGGGAACAGGTGGACTAGGTGCTCCGCGCGCCTAAGCGGGTGTTGCTTCTTTTAATTGCGGTTCGATTGACCCTGAATTGAAATCCATGCGGGCTACTGACTTGTAGCAAAGGTGAAATAGTAAAAGGGAGGAAACCTTGTGCATTTAGTATCACGAAGAAGATGCAGTAAGAAGCGCTCAACTAGTTTCTTCCGTGGGATGAATACGGTGTGAGCGGAGACGTAAGATTTGCATGAATAAGGGAAGAGTACCTCTTTCTGCTAGCAGTGTTGTGTCCTTCTTCTGTTTTTCCGACGATCTTCTTGTTGTTTGCCGGAAACCAGAAGTTTTGGAGGACGGTGCAGCCTTGGACGAACCCATGGCCAAGTTGTTGAGTGTGGTGCGGTGGCCGTCTGTCGGCGGCGGGGAAGTAGATCCGAGGCGACGAACAACGGCGTAGCGGGAACAGCTCCGGTGCAGTGGACGGTTGCGACAATGGAGCCGCAGCAATGAGGCGTAGGACGGCGTGGTCGGAGTGGTTCTGGTATGGCGCATGTCAGCGTCGGCGTCGTGGAGGCAGCTCTGCCTCGGCTTCGGCTGCTAAGTCCTTGAGGGCATTGCGGTTGCGGTTGCGTTGGATGACGACGTCGGGGTACCGGCTCCGGCGTGATGGAGGAGGGCGGCGGTGGATTGGCCGCTATGGGGTGGAGGACGTAGGAGGGTGGGCTTTCGCGGCTGGTGGAGAGGGCGTTTTCACGCCCACGGAGTATGAATGGGGAAACGGAGGGAGGCGGGAAACTAAGGGGGAACAATATTTTGGTTTGAGATGCGCTTGTTTGAAATTTGGGGAAAGTTACAAACTTTGCCCCCATCTAAAATTTTGGACATATTGTGGGTTGGGGGTAGGACGGTCATGTCAGGTGTCCCAAATGTGGATGGGATAGATTTCGGCCGAGCGCATGGGTGTTTAGGCGCCCACGGAGTATGAATGCTTCTCGGAGGCAGTTGAGACTGGCATCTTGGTGAAGTTACAAACCTACCCTGGTTTAGACCTTTGGACATCGGGCCGATAGGCTACACGGGCCAGAGCCAGGACAGTAATTTCCTACCACCAAAACATTAGTCTCGCACGGTTTCGGGTGACCAGAGGCCTATTTGGCGCTTCGTTCAATATTTGGGAGCAGAAGCATTAACGTTTTCTGTTCTCTTGAATTGAACTTTCAGGATTTGTCAAACTTCACAAATCTTTACTCTTGAAAATCCTAAAGCTACGATTATTTTGGAATGGAGGGGGTACATTTGAATATACATTGTACACGAGTATATATTAGAAAATATACAACTTACCTCGGTTCATGCATGGTTCCAGATATAATCTCCTTGGTTGCAAAAAAAGTTAGATATGCGTATGAATATATATAGCATGTTCAAACTCACAACAAAGATTGATGCCCCCTTTTACATCTGATTTACAAATGCCATTATCTCGGGTTCAAATAGATGAATGCACTTCCTATGAATTCGAATCTTCGAAACCCCCTTTATGTTGAATTCGACATGTATTCTATTTCGTAGCTAGCAATTTGGAATGTATCCATGCAAGTGACAAATGTATAAAGTGCTTCACACTAACAACATGGAGTGCACTAATTAATGTTTATATATGAATTGCAAAAGCATCCATTGCCTATATTTCAAACCGCTCTCACTCTATGGATTGATAATATGAAATAAGCACATGCACATGCTAGAATTCAATAGAGTATGGTTGTCTGATAGACCGATTTTCGTCCATACGCAATTTGCAAAATTCATGATCTCATCCAAAAATAATAATGCCATTTATATTTTAATTTAATGCGTAGAACCGCCTTTTACACGTAGATGCACTATGCCTCGCCTCGTTCTCACAAACGTGTTATATATCTCTCTATCTAACACATAAGTGCACACACTTTATATGCATCGGCATTTCTCTTTCACACATGCTCACAATCTCTCTCAGGGTGTCGGGGTGTCTCACGCACATGCTCTCTCTGTTTCTCTCTCTCTCTCTCTTTCTGACTACTATGTACCACTCTTTTCACTAATCTCAGTTGGAAAACACTATTTCTCTCACATGCATATATACACATGCATGGTCTCTACTAGCCCTCTATATGCACATATATGTGCCTACATGTCTCCCGCACGCACATTATCTTTAGGCCTCTCT
>NC_041393.1:389715796-389726279 GCF_002162155.2 Triticum dicoccoides | reverse complement strand
GGTAGGATATCCCTGGCTGTTAGGCTGGATGGTAGTACGAGGCAAAGTTTTACCCGAGTTCGGATCGGACCCTTGCAGTTGAAGAAAGAGCCTACTCCTGGTACTGTATATTAGTGATAGGGGTGTGTACAAAGTACACATGAATACCAGGCATTGTGCGTGTGTGTATACTATCGATGAACTAGCCCCCAAGCTTGTATAACATACTAAGGGCCTAGGGTTACAAATCATATATAATCGGCTTATCACCAATGGGGATAGAGTCCTCCGCGACTCTGGTAGCTTCGTGTTGTATGCCGAGTCCTCCACATGGGTCTTCGTATAATACGTCTCGGTCCAACCTATATGTAGCGCAGGATGGAACCGACCCATGAGTCTTCATGTTGACCCACCACAACTAGAAATGATGTGCCCACCACACCACACACGCAATCGGCCACTAAGAAAATAAGCATATAAAATAGTACAACGGTATCTAGATCACGATACGTCTCCATATTTTGTTGATGACACTGACGGACTTTGCATTTGATGTGTGCTCCGTATTTTGTTGAGACAATTACGGTCATTGTATTTGAAGCGAAAGCACGATATGGTCACTGGACTTCAGAATAAGCTCATCACGGTTGTAGGTGTCAAAACCGGCGAATCTCGGGTAGGGGGTCCCGAACTGTGCGTCTAGGCGGATGGTAACAGGAGACGAGGGACATGATGTTTTTACCCAGGTTCGGGCCCTCTTGATGGAGGTAAAACCCTACGTCCTGCTTGATTAATATTGATGATGTGGGTTACAAGAGTAGATTTACCACGAGATCAAGGAGGCTAAACCCTAGAAGCTAGCCTATGGTATGATTGTTGTTCGTCCTATGGAGTAAAGCCATCCGGTTTATATAGACACCGGAGAGGGCTAGGGTTACACAGAGTCGGTTACAAAGGTAGGAGATCTACATATCCGTATCGCCAAGCTTGCCTTCCACGCCAAGGAAAGTCCCATCCGGACACGGGACAACGTCTTCAATCTTGTATCTTCATAGTCTTGGAGTCCGGCCGATGATGATAGTTCGGCTATCCGGACACCCCCTAGTCCGGGACTCCCTCAGTAGCCCCTGAACCAGGCTTCAATGACGATGAGTCCGGCGCGCATGTTGTCTTCGGCATTGCAAGGCGGGTTCCTCCTCCGAATAATTTATAGAAGATTGTGAACACCAGGATAGTGTCCGGCTCTGCAAAATAAATTCCACATACAACCATAGAGAGAATAATATTACACAAGTTCAATCTGCTGACGTATTTTGTGGCGTAACGTCACACCACTACCAAGCCTTCAAATTGTTTTTATTGTTCCATCTCAGCGCGTTTAGCGAGGCGGTTTCCTTGGCACGTCTTGTGGAAGCAGAGATCGTGTTCCCCTTATTCCGGGATTCCCATCAATACGGACGTGGGTAACCCAACCGCGCCATTGATTGGGGCGCTTGGGAGATAAGCAAGTTTTATCAGGCCGGTGGGGACGCATGTTTCCGTCCGCCCATATAAGGGGATAAAGATCCAATCCTTTTACCCGCGCCTTCTTCCTCCTTGGCTTATCCATCTCTGCGAACTCGAGCTCTAGTGCCCAAGCCCGCACATCTCACCTCAACCTTCTCCAAATATGTCTGGAGCGGGACGCAAGTGGATGGCCTCCTCCGTCATGGAGGGGCATGTCCAGAAGCTGCGCAGCGCCGGATACTTGTCCAGCGACATCGCGCATCAGCTCCCCGAAGAGGGAGAGCTCCTTCCCACCCCCAGGCCCCATGAGAGGGTAGTATTCCTTCCCCATTTCCTCCGCGGACTGGGCTTCCCACTTCATCCCTTTGTCCGGGGGCTCATGTTCTACTATGGTCTAGATTTCCATGATCTGGCCCCGAATTTTATCCTCAACATCTCGGTGTTTATCGTCATGTGCGAGGCCTTCCTCTGCATCCAGCCCCACTTCGGCTTGTGGCTCAAGACCTTCAGTGTCAAGCCGAAGATTGTGAAGGGCAGCCAAGCGGAGTGCGGAGGCGCCATGGTGGGCAGGATGTCCCACGTTACGTGGCTGGAGGGCACCTTTATGGAAACCATCAAGGGGTGGCAATCGGGGTGGTTCTACATCACCGAGCCGCGTGATCCCGAATGGGCAGCGGCCCTCGAATTCAGATCCGGCATCCCCACACGGCTCACCTCCTGGAAAGAGAGCGGCCGGATTTGGGGCGATTCGGAGGAGCTGACCGGACCCCAAGCCTGCGTCCAAAAGCTGGTGGACAAGAAGCTCAAGCTTGTCAATGTAGTCCAGGTCATGCTCATCCGCCAGATTCTCCCGTGCCAACGACGGGGCTTCAATATGTGGGAGTTCGATCCGGCGTAGCACCAGACTTTGAATGGGCTCTTCGACACTATGTACGAAGAGGTCTGGAAGGTGCTGTTCAAGGGCGCCGAGGCTCCCGCATCCGCTACCGAAGATCGTGGATTCAGCTCACAGCGTCCAGCTGACGACGTAAGTGATATTGTCCTTTACGGGACGCTTGTTATTCATAGTTTGACTCTATGCGGGGTCTAAACTCCCTTTCCTTTGACAGGACTGGCTGAAGAAGGCCGCACAGGCTATCTGTCCGGCCCCATTGCCAGAGGACCTAGCTGACGCCCGCCTAACGGGGCTGCTGGCTCCGGCACCCCACGTGGTGCCGGAGAAGAAGGCCAAGAAGAAGGCCACGGGGACTCGGAAGAGTTCCCGTTTTCAGGTGCTATCTGACGATGAATCCGAGGCCGACTCCTCCCACCAAGGCGAGGAGAAGAAGAAAGCCTCTCCCCCAGCAGGGGGAGGGAAGAAAAGGAAGGCCTCCCCAACAAGGGAGGCCGAAGGGTCCAAGAGGGGAAAAACTCTTCCCCCGAACTGTTCCGCCAATGCCAGTGATGACGACGAGGACTGGCCTCCAAGGGCCAAGCCTCTGGTGAGATCGTAAGTATCCGGACTCCCGAATAACTTCAAGGTTTTCATTTTCCGCCACATTATGTCTTTCTAATGCCGCATACAACCCTGCAGTCCGCCTAAGGATGATCTCCCCACTTCTTCGAGCGGGTCCTTAGGGGCGTCGGATATGGATTCTCTTCCGACTGCCTCCACCCCCCGTGATGCGGACGATGCCGAGGTGGGGTCCCAGGAAGGGACCCACCAGGAGGAGAGGGCCCCGGAGGTGTTGCAGGACAACCTCCCGGACTTTGCACCGGACTCAGCCCCGGAACCCATAGTGGCTCCGGAGTCCGGCGGGCGACCCCTTCGGAAGAAGGGCAAGACCGCGACGCCGGCTGCCTCCGTCCAATCAGAGGTGCCGGATAATTTGCTGGAGGTGCTCAACGGCACCTCCATCAAAGAGGAACACCGCACTGTTATGAGTGCGGTGATTCAGAAGGTTCAGCTCGCCAAGAGCGGGCTAACCGAAGCCTGCAGCAGCCTTCTAACAGGCTTTGAGGTAAGAATTTCAATATATGTAAAATGCTACCGCATAGACAGTAGCCCCTGATGCTCGGTTCGGTGTTCGGAAAGAAAAGCCGGACTGAGGATCTTTAGAAAGATAATCGCAGGAGTCATGAAAATATGTCAATATGGAATTGCAGGCTCTGCTGCTGACCTCTGCCGCACTGACTGCGGAGGTCAAGACTTTTAAGGAAGGCCTCGAGCGGTCCGAGAACAAGCTCGGCCTTGCCAAGAAGCAGCTCGAGGAAAAAGAAGGTGAGTAATACCTTATGAAAATTGTACCTTACAGAAAAGGATTTTGGCTGCAAGAAAAATGACAAGGATAACTGGGGTATTGCAGGTGCCACTAACGAGGTGGCGACCCTGAAGGAGGCGGTGGCCGCGGCCAAACGCAATGCGGCTGCGGAGCGCACCGAGCGAGAGAAACAGGAGGCGCGGGTGGCGGAGGTACATCAAGAGCTCCAGGATCTCGTGAGGAAACATGAGAGCCTGGAGCGTGACTCGAAGACTCGAGAGTCTGAGCTTGCAACGGCTCTTGAGAGTGCCAAAGCTGCTAAGGCCGAAGCCTACAAGGCCCTCCAGGAGATAGAGGCGGTGAAGAAAATAGCAGCGGGTAAGGCATTTTTCATGCAAAGTAAGCATGTGAGTGTTAATTACCTGTCGCTTACCCGAATTCGGAGCTCTCTAGGAGCGTTCGCAGATCTTCCCCGCAGCGTGTCCGATGCTGCCGCATTCTATCGGGCCGAGGAGGGGAGCTCAACGGAGAAGGTCTTCTGGTCTCAGTATGCTGAGGCCGGACATTCGGTGCCCCTTAGCGACCAGCTGAAGCAGCTGGTCGAGCTCCACAAGGCGGCCGAACAGGCCATGAAGGGCCTCATAGTTCGGCTGTGGCCTAAGGAGGCTATGCCTGGGAGCTACTTTGGCCTGGTGCGGCGGCTGGTGGACGCATGCCTGTGGGTTGAAGTTACCAAGCACTCCGCCTGTATTGAGGGTGCGCGTCGGGCCCTTGCCCGCGCAAAGGTGCACTGGGGCAAGATTGATGCCCAGAAGCTTGTGACGGACCCCCCACCAGAGGGCAAGGAGCATCGCACGCCCGAGATGTATTATAGGAGTGTGCTGAAGGGCGCCCGCACTATTGCGGGTGAGTGCCCCAAAGATATAATATTTGAGTAGACTCGCATTTTGTTATCCTGTGCGCTGAAGACTTGGTTCATATGCGCTAAGCAATGCTTGTTAATTTAAAATATTACCTTTTGTTCGGCTGTTTATCAAATCTGAGAGATGGCAAGTCGTCGGCTTCAGCCCCCATGCCACGAGTGCTGGGGTGTTCGGGATAAACTCGAGCGCTCTTGTTCCCATTTTTGGGTCCATCTAGGGAGGCGCTCAACACAACGAACAAGGCAACCGGACTTATAATGCTTGAACACTCTCACTTAGCCATAGAATTCTATAATTTTAAATTTCGGCGAAGCCCCTAGTTTTCGGAAGGCCGAATTTGGGGCGCCATCCACGCCTTGGCCGGACAGAATCCGGCTCCTCGCTCGAAGCGGCATAAGTCTTTAGGGACTCGCAAAGAACCTCTCGAACAGCGACCAGCTCTCGCCTCATCATGACGGTCAGTTTTAGCTTTCTCCACTGAGCCGTTAACCCAGCTCAACTGGGGCGCAATCGCAGTGGTTCTCCCAGTGCTACCTTAGCCGATAAAACGGAACGTAAGGTACCAAAACATGGGAGCCGGGCAAACCCAACTATTGACCCAAGAACATGATTCGGAGCCGATGCATATAATGCTATAAGTTCGGGGTCTCGCACTTGTGAAAGTGTTCGGACTTATCACACCATAACGCGGGAAACATAAGCTCCTGGTGTATTTAGCCGTACCAAAACGTACGAATGCAACATGTCATAGATGAACATATGTGTAAGAAAGAAATGCAATTAGAAGCAAAAATGTGCTGCATTGCTGTATTCAATAAAAACTGATGTAAGTGCAGGACGATACAAGTGGTGCGGTAAGCAAGGGATGGGACTGTTTAACATGTCCCCCTCCAGGGGTAGGCTACGAAATAATGCATAAAACAGATTTAATGCTCATAATGGAGACCACCTGGATTTTCGTTTTAGCCTTTCTTCTTCCCTGGCTGTTGCATCGTGGGTTCGGCTTGTCTGCTGCCGGACAGGGCCTCTGACGAACGAAGTGCTGTAGGTAAAAAGGAAAAGAAAAAGAAACGACACACTTAAGAGCCCCTGGTGCGGTTGACCCGCAGTCTGGGCTTATCGTGGTCGAGCCCCTTGCCCCATGCCCATGGTATCTTCAGAGTGTAATGGAGTACGCGAAGGGTCTGTCTTAATGTTTTAGAGGGGCTGGGGTTGGGGTCGCACTACTACGCGTGCTCGGAACGTGCCATGTGGTCGTGTTGTAGGTTACTTCGGGCACGCTTAGCTGTGTCCGGCCGCTTAGCAGCCGGACTCGAGAATTGCCTTAAAAGGTTGCTTTGTACTTCTGCCGCGAGAGCCGTTGTATGTTCCTCCGTTCGGAGGGAGCGTTCAGTGTTTCCGTTGACCGTGATGACTCCTCTAGGGCCTGGCATCTTGAGCTTGAGGTATGCGTAGTGCGGCACCGCGTTGAACTTTGCGAACGCGGTACGTCCGAGCAAGGCATGATAGCCGCTGCGGAACGGGACAATGTCGAAGATTAGCTCCTCGCTTCGGAAGTTATCCGGGGATCCGAAGACCACTTCCAGTGTAACTGAGCCTGTACAATTGGCTTCTACACCTGGTATGACGCCTTTAAAGGTCGTCTTGGTAGGTTTAATCCTTGAGGGGTCTATGCCCATTTTGCGCACCGTGTCCTGATAAAGCAGGTTTAGGCTGCTACCGCCGTCCATCAGGACTCTGGTGAGATGAAATCCATCGATGATTGGGTCTAGAACCAATGCGGCAAACCCACCATGGCGAATGCTGGCGGGGTGGTCCCTTCGATCAAAGGTGATCGGGCAAGAGGACCATGGATTGAACTTCGGGGCAACTGGCTCCATCGCGTATACATCCCTGAGTGCACGCTTTCGCTCCCTTTTGGGTATGTGCGTGGCATATATCATGTTCACCGTCCGCACCTGTGGGGGGAAACCCTTCTGTCCTCTATTGTTCGGCGGTCGGGTCTTTTCCTCGTCGTCGCTATGTAGCCCCTTGTCGCTGTTTTCGGCAATTAACTTGCCTGCCTGCTTGAATACCCAACAGTCCCTATTGGTGTGGTTAGCTAGCTTTTCAGGGGTGCCATGTATCTGGCACAAGCGGTCGAGAATTCGGTCCAAATTGGACGGACCCTGAGTTGTTCTTTTGAATGGCTTTTTCCGTTGACTGGGTTTAGAGCCTCTGAATCCGGCATTGACTGTCGTATCCTCACTGTTATCGCCGTTAATGCGGCATTTGTTTTTGTAGCGACGTGACATGCCACTACGGTCCTTGATATCCGGACTGCCAGAATTTTTGTTGAGGTTGTTGCTGTGTGCTAGCCAGCTGTCCTCACCCGCACAGAAGCGGGTCATGAGTGATGTAAGGGCTGCCATGGATTTCGGCTTTTCCTGTCCCAGGTGCCGGGCAAGCCACGCGTCGTGGATGTTATGCTTGAAGGCCGCGAGGGCCTCGGCATCCGGACAGTCGATGATTTGGTTTTTCTTGGTTAAGAACCGTGTCCAGAATTGTCTGGCCGATTCGTCTGGCTGCTGAATTATGTGGCTTAGGTCATCTGCATCTGGTGGTCGCACGTACATGCCTTGGAAGTTATCGAGGAATGCGGCTTCCAGGTCCTCCCAACTCCCGATTGACTCTGCTGGCAAGCTGTTAAGCCAGTGCCGGGCTGGTCCTTTAAGTTTGAGTGGGAGATATTTGATGGCATGGAGATCGTCTCCGCGGGCCATGTGGATGTGGAGGAGATAGTCCTCGATCCAGACCGCGGGGTCTGTTGTGCCATCATAAGATTCAATATTGACGGGTTTAAACCCTTCTAGGATTTGATGATCCATTACCTCATCTGTGAAGCACAGTGGGTGTGCGGCGCCTCTGTACTGGGCGATATCGCGACGGAGCTCAAAAGAGCTTTGTCTGTTGTGTTCGGCCCGCCGGACTTACTGTGTCCGGGGTGACGGTGATCGTCACGTATCGTGGGGCGCCCACGTGATCCATAGATCAATCTTGATTGTCTTGCCTTATCCTCCAATATGTCTCGCAGGTCCGGAGTGTTCCCCTGTGCCCTTGTGCTTTTCGAGCGATGCCGGGGTACGGGTCTAGTGAAGGGCCTTGAGGCCTCTCTGTCGCGACCACGGGGTGGTCGATCAGCCGTATTGTCTCCTGGTGAAGCGGGATCATATGCCTCCACCTCTAATCGGGGGAGCAGCTTACATTTGGGGTAGCTTTTGGAGGGGCGTTCGAGTTCATGCTCCTCGGCCGCGAGGACTTCGGTCCATCTGTCGGCTAGCAGATCTTGATCAGCTCGAAGCTGCTGCTGCTTTTTCTTGAGGCTATTTGCCGTGGCCACAAGCCTGCGTTTGAAACGCTCCTGTTCGACGGGATCCTCAGGCACGACGAATTCGTCGTCGTCGAGGCTTGCCTCGTCTCCGGAGGGAGGCATATAGTCCTCTACCTCTTCTTCGGCCGCTCTCTCATGAGGGCTGGCGTCCCCTTCCTCCTGTGCTGGATCTTGCTGGAGTGGGTTATCTTCGGCACTATCCGGTGTACTATTGTCTCCGGTGCCGGAATCCTCATTCTTGCTATGGCGGGATTTAGAGCGGCGCCGCTGACGCCGGCGCTTGGGCTGTTTCTTGGAGGGGTCATCCTCCGCTATTCCTTCGCCGTTCCCATCCTTTGGGATATCCACCATGTATATGTCGTATGAGGAGGTGGCTTTCCAGTGCCCGGTGGGCGCTGGTTCTTGGTCGTCTCCGGCATCGTCGTCCATACCGTCGATGTCCTCAGAGTCGTAATCTAGCATGTCGGTTAGGTCGTCGACAGTGGCTACCAAGTGGGTGGTGGGTGGGCTCTGAATTTCTTCGTCGTCCGCATCCCAACCATCCTGGCCGCAGTCCGTCCAGGCCTCTCCTGATAACGAGAGATACTTTAGCGAACTCAAGATGTCGCCAAAAGGTGAGTGTTGAAAGATGTCCGCCGCGGTGAACTCCATGATTGGCGCCCAATTGGATTCGACTGGAGGGGGCGCGGGAGGTCCGAAGTCCGGCAAGGAGTCCGACACCTCGGAGTCACGAGCTTCATGGGGGACAAGATCGGTGTTCGGCTCTATCGCCGTAGAGGTTGCAGCCCCCGGGGTGGTGTCTAGCCATCCATCCTTGGTCTGCGCAGCCGGCTCCGAGTCGAAGATCGGAGCGGGTTCGAGTGCGGCCTCTAGGGTACTGTCCGGCTGCAGAGCTAAATCATGCCCATCGTGATAGTACGGCACGCTCGGCTGTGGCTCGAATCCGTCGAGGATCAAGTCCCCACGGATGTCAGCCGTGAAGTTCAAATTTCCAAATCTGACCTGACGGCCAGGGGCGTAGCCTTCGATCTGCTCCAGCTGGCCAAGCGAATTGGCCCGCAGTGCGAAGCCGCCGAATACGAAGATCTGTCCGGGGAGGAAGGTCTCACCCTGGACTGCATCGTCGTTGATGATCGAAGAAGCCATCGAGCCTATCGGTGACGACATAGAGGAACTCTCAATGAAAGCACCAATGTCGGTGTCAAAACCGGCGGATCTTGGGTAGGGGGTCCCGAACTGTGCGTCTAGGCGAATGGTAATAGGAGACGAGAGACACGGTGTTTTTACCCAGGTTCGGGCCCTCTTGATGGATGTAAAACCCTACGTCCTGCTTGATTAATATTGATGATGTGGGTTATAAGAGTAGATCTACCACGAGATCAAGGAGGCTAAACCCTAGAAGCTAGCCTATGGTATGATTGTTGTTCATCCTATGGACTAAAGCCATCCGGTTTATATAGACACCGGAGAGGGCTAGGGTTACACAGAGTCGGTTACAAAGGTAGGAGATCTACATATCCGTATCGCCAAGCTTGCCTTCCACGCCAAGGAAAGTCCCATCCGGACACGGGACGAAGTCTTCAATCTTGTATCTTCATAGTCTTGGAGTCCGGCCGATGATGATAGTTCGGCTATCCGGACAGCCCCTAGTCTGGGACTCCCTCAACGGTCACCACATACATTTTGTCGTGCTAACCAACATGTGGTTGGATGGTTAGAGGACAGTGGTTTCTCGAGCCCACCAAGGTTAAAGTCCCGGTGCTCACATTTATCTTGTGTTAATTCAGTATTTTCCGGTGATGTACGTTCAGTGGGAGGAGATGTTCCACTCGACTACGAGGCACCTATGGTGACTTCGTAAAATCTCAAGATCATATATGCTGGCCCACCCTCTCGAAGGTGCTCATAGGGGTAGGGTTCACGTGTGTGCGCTTATAGCAGTGAGTGCTTGCGCGTATATATGAGCCCTTGCATCTGTACCATGTTAAACAAATACATGTCATGAATATACGGTCACTGGCTCACCCATACAACTCCGTATTTTGTTGATGACACAATCAATTAACCAGTCCAACATTCCACGCGGCGCAACTAGTGTTGCACCATCGGGGCGCGTAACCGTGGGGCCCACCTGTCAGCCCGTATATGAAAGAAAGAAATGGTAGTTTGAGTCTGTACTGTGTTAATAAAATAGGAGTACATTTTAGGGTGAGCATACGGTCACTGGCTCACCATACAGCTCTGCAATTTGTTAATAACACGATCAATTGACCAGTCAAATGGTCCACATTCAACAGTGCACATTACCATAGGGCCCACCCGTCAGTGCGTATATGAAGGACATAAATGGTAATAAATTAGTGGTCGGTGGGTATTCGAAGTCGTGAGACCTCTGGTTGGTAGTCACCGGTGGTTGGGGGCGTTCATTGGGCGGTGGGGTGGGGATCCCCGGAGAAAAAGCTTGG
>NC_041393.1:389706648-389715558 GCF_002162155.2 Triticum dicoccoides | reverse complement strand
GGGGCTAGAGGGATGGCTGGTGCGGCGGCGGACCGGCGGTGGGGAGTGGTTTCAGGGAGGGCGGGCCGGCCGCGGGCGGCGGGGGCTGGCGGTTCGGCCGGTGGTGGCTGGCGGCTCAGGGGGGTGGAGTTTGATGATAAACTGGAGGCCCTTGATTTCGTATCCAACGGCTGGAAAATATAATGACCAGAGATGAAAAAGTCAGTCGACTGACGTGTAGCCTCACCACGCACGTACACATGCACGCAAGATATGCACGCATGTAGGCATGCAACACTGACACATACACATAATGTACACACGCATGCATGCTGGTGTGCAACACTAACACGTACACATGCACTCATGAACACATGCACGTACGCACCCATGCATGCAACACTGAAACGTACCCTTGCACGCACGCAACATTCGCACGCCTGCCTGCACACAGCACACGACGCAAGACACACGCTCATCCAATACGTGCATGCACCCTTTGTTAAGGACATGCATTGTTATGGGTATTAATCAATCTTATCTGTGATAAGCAGAACATTGATGTTTGCAGCGGTCTTTATGAATCACAACGTATCAAATGGGCTATCAACATAGTAGGCTTATCTACAAGAAAAAGATGACGTCACACTCAATGAACAATCATCGGTTTATGAAATGCCCGCTTCTGACCGCCCTGGCCCACCAAAGGTTCCTATGTTGTGCGCTGCCTGCATTGGGTCACTGACATGCAGGCCATGCACCCAAAGAGCCCACACGTCAGTGGAAGAACGGCGCGGTGTCCTAGGTCAGAGTCGAGGGCACCACTCGCGGCACGCCCGACTGAACACGCCTCCGTGCCGCATTTAAACGCCTCCATGAAACCCGCCTGTGTGGAAGCCGAGAAACCCACTCTGGACACACGTCCGTTCATGACCGGGCCGGCGTTAAACACAACGCCGGCCGAGCTCCTCCCATCCATCGTCTATTTAATCTCCTACTTAAACGAGGCCAAACGCCGGCCAAGAATCGCACACCTCCGCCGCTCCCCTATCTCCTCCACCATTTTGTCCACTCTTACAATGGCTTACGAAGAGTAGTTATTCCGCATCCAAGCCGTCTGGGTAGCCCGCCGGATACGAACTATGCAGCTCGCTGATCCACCTCCCTCCCCTCGCCTGACGGAGCCAGTTGCCGCCCCAAGCCGGCGTGCGGTTCAGCAACTCGCTGCTCCAGGCCAGCTCGACGAGGAGCGGCGCACGGGCGTCATTGCTGCCGTCCACGCCGCCGCCTCGTACTGCGTCTCCCGTTTCTATGGCCGAGACTCCCATGCCGGCGGCCGCGCCATGCAAGCAGCGACAGAAGCTGGGTGTGCGGAGAGCGACGAG
Organism: Triticum dicoccoides; assembly: GCF_002162155.2. Lineage (NCBI taxonomy): Eukaryota > Viridiplantae > Streptophyta > Magnoliopsida > Poales > Poaceae > Triticum > Triticum dicoccoides. Next base: position 389,714,194 of record NC_041393.1, on the reverse strand, counting down.
TCGGTGGCCAGTGCCTCCGCGTTCGCCGCCATCATCGAGGAGAAGTAGAACACGGGAGGCCACCGCCGCTTGGGTCCCATGAAGGCCACCGCGGAGGTGACGCTAGTGTACACAGCAGGTGTCTTGCCGGATCCTTTTGTTGCGAGGACCTTCATCGACCCCGCATGGGCTCCACGGAAGAGGGGAATGTTAGGATGAACTCGAGCCGATGCCGGCCATGGCGAAGTAGTGGCTGGTGATGAACTCGAACCGGTGCCGGCCACCATCATCTTCGGCACCAGCCAATGATATCAGTTGGGCAGTGGGGAAGCGAACCGTCCTTTGCGCCGAAGCATATACCTCTGGGGCTCCCGGCAATCCGATGATCGTGCTGCCGGACATGAGGAACACAAATCGATCGGTGGGCGACCATTTAGACCAGGTATTATATACCTGTGCTGTCCAGAACTAGCACCGCGTAGTTCATTTGAATGTAATGAAATCCATCATGTTTGTATGAAAATCCGGTATTTTATATGATTTCCGTCGTTGTTTATACGAAATATCAGTTTTTCTATGTGTTTGCGTGAATTTCGTCCGGTTGGTTGAGTTGCTGTCATAATGTGTGCGGCTACGGTTGGATGGCGTAATTTGCAGGTTGCTAGTCGGTCTGCGGGCAGCTCGGGCGGCGTTGTGGGACAAAAAAACACAGCTCGTGCGAGCTCGTCTCCAACGTGCGCGCTGGAGGATGCATGACAGCATGAGCACCCGAGCCATTCCTCGTTTATCGGTGGCAAAGGCACCGGTGGACAAAAGGGTCGCCAATATTTTGGCTACCCCGGGCAAGATCCAAACAGCCCCTCCCAACAGATTCAAATCCCTCGTTCGCCGTGGAATTTTGTCATGTGTTGTTTTCATGGACTAGCAAGATGCCCGTGCATTGCACGGAACATGAAGATGCATTTTTTTACAAACTCCCGCATGCATGCACGGGATAATTAATGTCCTCCTTTGCTAGTACCACGAGGCAAACACCATTAATATTGCATCGATTAGTGTTAGTGTCCTTGTATATCTGCAAATTGTAATTTTGATAGTGGCCCCTTGTATATAAAAATGGAGGGAGAAATATGAGAGATAAGGTGAGGAGGAGTGGGGCGTCGTGGTGACTGGTGGTCGAACTGGGCGGAGGCATGGGGATGGACGGTGCATTATGTCAAGGTTTGTATCTCTCTCACACACACCCACGTAGGTGGGGGACGTGCACGAAGAGAAGAGGTGCACGCACGGCGCACGTACTCCCGTCTCTTTCCCAACCACACCCGCGTGGGTACACGGTGGAGCTCATTTCTGTACGAAAAAGGCAGCCCACATGGTAATTTGGCACGTGTACTAGTTGTCCACTTGGTGGAGGGAGGATCGTCTACCACAGGTGAACAAACAAATTGCGACTTGACGCGTTATGTTAAATTAAAAAAAGAGGCAAACCATGTGGGGCCTACCTTAGAGGCAAGGCTCTATACACTAGAGTACTTTTGATGTGTCCCGTCAACTCGCAGAACGAGGACAAGCTTGCTTAGTACGCCGTCTCCCCCGCCCACGGGCGTGGTGGCTCGCGGGATGAGGTGAAGCTTGCTTACGAGTACTACTACTACTACTACTACTACTACTACTACTGTACGCCTTTACGCCCGCTCCCTCGCCCACGCGCGTGGTAGCTCACAGCACGAGGATAAAATTTTACTACTCCCTCCGTTTACTCCTCGTCCCTACTACGTACTTTGGTTAGTACTCCCTCCATTTACTTATACAAGGCCACTATAAAAAAATACATTTTGTATCTATACAAGGCCACAAATAGTAATTGAGACAAAAGTTACTACTCCCTCCTTTCCAGTTTATGGCTCAATTTCAAAATCTCTCCAACCAAGGTAGACGGTGAGTGGTCGAATTAATTTCGTAGTTTGCACAAGTAATAAGTACGCTCATTTTTCTCAAGAAGTTATGTTTACCGAGGCATTAATTAGAACGAATTCATGAATGACCACTAAATTTCCATGAACTTGTACATGCATTGGTTAGTTTCCTCTTGACACTACTTGCGTTGGGTGATCTAACGCACCTCGAAATCCAACATGTAATGGTACTACTACTAGTATAGTAGAATTGAGACTTATCAAACGGAAAAACGAATGTTTTTTAGATGAGCCCTATAAACCCTAGTGGGTACATACTCCGTAAAAACAGATTTTTCCAAAACTAAGTCACTCCCTTTCATGAATTCTGTAGTATACTCCTCTGTCGACGCTCCCTTTCATGAATTCTGTACTTCCTGTCGCCGACATGTGGGACATATAGCAACCAGGTCGACATGTCAAGCACCAAATAACAGTGCAGAACAGCAGGGGGACGCACCCCACTCATACCGGCCCAGTAGTAGTAATGAGCAATGAGACATCAAATCACAATGTCGCATCTTCCCAGACGAACGAAGCAACCATTATTTCACACTTCGGTTCACCATCATCTCAAACCACGTAGTATTGCTTCTGCCTCAAGAGGGACACGCGCATCGCCTTGGTACATCATGACACGTGGGACCGCATGACAGGCCATGCTCCCCCGCTAATCGCTTGGTAAAATCACCTCATTTTTACTATACTTCCTCCATATCGGTTTACTACATGGCATGCACGTCGTTCTAGGTTGAGAATTTAACTGGCTATATATGTGATGAACAGTACTCTAGCCTTTTAAAAAATGTATACTTTTGTATAGTAGTACTATCGATGGATTGCGCCATGGAGCAAAAGTTGAAATTAAAAAAAGGTGGTACATATAGAGAGCGCTCGTCGCCAAATTATGCATATAGTACTATTAAAAAAGCTAGTACGTGCTTAATTGGGGTGCTAAATTATATTAAAGAAATACTAGTAGTATGTATATACTGAAGAGTTAAAGTAACGAGAAGAAACATAACATAGTTCTGCTGGGGGATCAGCACAACGCACCCCTCAAATTAAACTAAGCACACCTGAAATTAAACTATGCAACTAATCCGGTAGACACTGCAATAGAAGTTTAGAACCACCATGAGCAACGACACTGCCACCTTACTCGGAGTCCTCGTCCACGTCCTCGACTTCGCCCTTGTCCCTCTTCCTCTTGGCCGATACTTCTTTGCTTGAACCGCACACTTGGCTGTTGCCCTTCATCCAACCCTTGTAGAAATTGAAACAAAGGTAGCCATCCATTGCAGCGTAGTGGATGTGGTCTATATCTAGTACATTCCGCTGCCATGCATGATGATGAAACGTTTAATGAGGTTTCTCCAGTTTACGGTACGAAGGATGAACCATGGCTCCTGCCAGGGTCAGCATTGAAGGCTGACGAGAGGGCACCAGCCGATTCTTCTGGAGGTTGAAGGGGTTGCCTACAACGAGGCCTATCCGACCCAGGACTTCTTTGTCGTTCTTAAAGTCTACAGTAACGAATTTCACTGTTTTGTCCTTGAGGAAGTTCTTAAAATCCTGACACTCAACGTCGGCATGGCATATGTGGTAGACCAAGCAAATGTTATGTACGCAAACCTGGATCACGGCGGGCTTCTTCCTCTCTTCGTCCTTTAGATCCTTCTCTCGTCCCAGGACTGTGGTGTACTCGACATCTAGCCCAGCGACCCACTCATCATCTGAGTTTTCGAACATGCGTCTGAAGCAAGAAAGGCATCCTTTCACCGTCGCGGAAGAACGGGTGTAGATGACGTCGAACTTATCCCCGATGATGGTTCTAACCTTGTACTGACCGCCGATCATGGAGATTTGGGACGCCATGGATTTGGGAGGAGGATTAGGATTAGTGGAACTGTCGTAATGTGAATGGACGGGACGATTAGGAGCGAACCGCCGTAGTATTTAAGGACGTGCGGGGACGAGTAGGAGCGAACTGCCAGCGTGTGAACGGCGGGGTAGTGGATTTCCATTCTCCCATGATACGGGCTTCCGAGAGCCCTTGGATCTGAGATCGAACGGTTGCATGGCGTGATTCTAGACCTATGGGAGAATATCCTATCCTGGAGGGTTATTCTGCAAATTTTCAGCAACTTAGCATGCGATCGTTTGATCTCAGATCCAAGGGCTGCCAGCAGCCTATATCATGGTCGCGCCTACCACGACCGTCGCGTCGCTCGTGCAGTCGCGCCCTTGGAGATTTAACACAGTGCGTTAGGCTATTTGATGTTGGCATGTCATACATAGTCATCACTTAGTCACTCATACTACAACAAGGTTTTGGCTATAAGATTGGCTCTAAGTGTATTTTTTTTTTACTTCTCTCTATCTCTTTCTTCGTACTCCCTCCGTCCCATAATATAAGAACGTTTTTGACACTAGTGTAGTGCCAAAAACGTTCTTATATTATGGGAAGTACTAGTATTTATTGCATTTGCCAAGGAGTGACCTCTTCCAATGAAATGGTGTTGCTAAGTTTGCTTCATTTAATTAGCTATAGACTCAAAATTGTCTTTTCACCTAGGTACACGCGCTTAGCACCGTTTCTTCCTTGGGTCACCAAACTAGTCTCTCCCTTATTGATTAACTTGCCACATCAGACTTTATGCCTATGTGGCAAGCTTAAGCACCTGTAGGAGCAAGTAAGTACAATAGTGCGTTTTACATGGCCAGGGTTTAGCCAGGGTTTTATTTATGTTTACCACATCATGAGCCCAATTGTGTTTTTTCTTGCTGAAAATGCCTAGCCCAGTTCTATTTTTTTTAAGAAATACCCAAACAAGGCCTACTTGCTTTATCGGCCTTGCTGGGCTGCAAATCTTTCAAGACGAGGAGAGTTTCATTCGGTTTGCCCAGAAATGGGCTGTACATTTTTAAAACACATCTAACCGGGAATTAGTTTCAATTTTTTTTCATTACAAGATCTTAAATTCCATTGATTTTTATGCGTGAACAATTATTTGGATTTTATATTTATATAAATTATTTTTCAAAATAGTTTGAATGTGAATCGATATTTCTGGATTAAAAACAGTTGACCGCACCAAAATATGCAAAATTTCGTATACTTTTTAACTCTGGCCACAGTATAGGGTGTAATGCTAACAAAAATAAGATGGGCCCCAAAAAAATTCTTAAGAATTAGCAAATGGGTTGTACATTATTAGAAATAATGGCAGATGGGTTGTATGCTATTTTCCACAGATTTGAGGCTGACTTGTGCGCCTACTACAGGTTGACGCGTATGCTTTCATAAAAAAAAGGTTGACGCACACGCACCGCCCTGTCAACTTAGTCAACACATGAGAGCAGTGACTGTTGGATGTCCATCCAACGGCTGTCGTGCTTCTTCAATCTCTGCTCTTCATGCTCCAATCGCTCAAACAAGCGCCGGCGGGACTGCCTGCTCCCTCCTCCCGCGGCCGGCTATGCTGTCGCGTAGGCCTCACGGCCCCACCGTACTCCCATCGCTGGCCTAGCCATCCCTCTACTCACCCACACATGCTGTTATTCTTCGGTGACGGCAGACGAACCAGTAAACCCTCGTACTCCTCCGCGTAGGAAACAACTGCCGAGTATTCCCTGGCTCCGTGTCGTTCCCTTCCAAGGCCTCGCCGTCGTCCACCGCCCTGGTGCTCTCAGCGCGGCCTGGTCAACATGGTCAATGAACGACATCCATCAGAAGTGGACTGTACATGGAGAGGCTGACAGCTGGGTCCACGGCCGCACACCAGGAAATGCCTCCTTATTACGCGCAAAATAATGATTCCTCCACCTGACAGCTAGGACCCACAGGAAGGGCCTCTGTATTTTGCGAAAAAACGTTCCCCCCGCTGACAGGTCGGACCACCAGCTATATCTTCGCACGCAAGGAAGTGCCTCCTTATTACGCCCAAAAAAATGAATACCCCCCTGCTAGCTGGGACCCACCATATTGTTGGGCTGACTTGTGGGCCTACTAAGTTGACGGGGACGGAGGGCTTTGTCAACTTAGCCAATACTCCAGTGACCGTATGATGTCCATCCAACGGCCATAGTGCTTCTTCAACCTTTGGTCTTCTTGCTCTAGCCGCCCAAAGCAGCGCCGGTCGTGCCGCCTGCTCCTGCCTCCCGTGGTCGGCTGTGCTACGGCGGAGGCCTCACCGCCCCCATACTACTCCCACCACTGGCCAGGCCATCCCTCCACTCACCCACACCCCCTGTTATTTTGAGGCGACGGCAGCCTCACACCATAGCTGAACCAGTGAATGCTCGTACTCCTCTCCACGTGGGCATCCACTGCCGCGTCTTGCCCGGCTCCGCGTTGTCCCCTTCCTAGGCCTCGCCATCGTCCACCGCCGTGGTGCTCTCGGCGCGGCGTGGTCAATGTGGTCAACGACCGACTTCCATCGGAAGAGTATTGTACATGGAGAGGCTGACAGCTGGATCCACGGCAGTCGCAAGGAAGTGCCTCCTTATTACGCGGAAAATAATTATTCCTCCACCTGACAGCGGGGACTCACCGGACGGGCCACCAGTATTTTGTGAAAAAAATCATTTCCCCTTGACTGCTGGGACCCACCGGACGGGCCACTGTATTTTGCGAAAAAAATGTTCCCCCCGCTGTCAGCTCGGACCCACCGGAAGTGCCTCCTTATTACGCACATAAAATGAATACTCCCCCGGCTAGCTGGGACCCATCTTGGTGGGAGGCTGACTTGTGGGCCTACTAAGTTGACGGGGACGAAGGGCTTTGTCAACTTAGTCAATATGAACGATTCTAGCTCCAGTGACCCACTACTAGGAAAAGGGCTATAGATGGGATGGACACTAATGGCGCACTGTACATGTGGTGCGCCATTACTAAATACTAATGGCGCACCATGTGTTGGTGCGCCATTAGTGTGCAAATACTAATGGCGCACCACATCCCACGGTGCGCCATTAGTAAAAAAAATTCAAAACTACTAATGGTGCACTGTGGGAGTGGTGCGCCATTACTAGTTGACATAGTAATGGCGCACCACACCCACTGTGCGCCATTAGTAGTTTTGAAAAAAAATAAAAAAATTGTTAGTAATGGCGCACCTGTGGATAGTGCGCCATTAGTAGTTTTCTCTACTCCTATAAAATACCTAGTTGGTGGTGATGGTGTGCCTGCCATACCTGATTTTTGACCGTCAGATGTGCATCCAACGCATGGAAGCTAACTATGGTTTATGTTTGTAAAAAAAAAACCTTATTCTCTTCGTTCAGCTCCAGCCATCCCCTCCTTATCCAAATCCTATGAGCGAAGGCATTGGATCCTTCACGAAAACGAAAGAAAACAGTGGAACCAAAGACGGCAGCGCCGCTGCCGCTCCACACACCGCCGGCGCCGCCGGCGCTGCCGACGCACTCCGCTCCTAACACCCTCTTCTGCCTCCTCACTGCAGCAACTTCCCCACCACTCACTACCACCTCCCCATCCGACCCTCCCCGATTTCTCCCCCCGCCTGCCCCGTCTCCTCCGACGCCGACGTCGGCAAACACGCAGCCGCCGCCGCTCATCCCCAGAGTCCGCGACGCCTTCCCTCCCT
>NC_041393.1:389698428-389706335 GCF_002162155.2 Triticum dicoccoides | reverse complement strand
TCCTCCCGGTTGTCTCCCCTACCCCATCTACTCCGACGCCGATGTCGGCAAGTACGCCGTCGGCGCCGTCCGCCTCTGATTCCGCGACCCCTCTCTTACCTTATTCTCTGATGCAGCAGCCCAGCCGCCCACCATCTCCCCATCCTTCCCGGCGTCTCCTCCTTCCCCCACCCCATCTCCTACGACGCCGATGTTGGCAAGTACGCCGCCGGCACGTTCCGTCCCCCGAGCTCGCGACGCCACTCCTGCCTCACCTCTGATGCAGAAACCCGGCCGCCCACCACCTCCTCCTCCTGGCCCGCTCTTCAGCGACGCTAGCGCCAGCTTCCCTGCGACGGCTCCAGGCCATTCCCTTCGAGTACTTGCTGGTCCACACCCGTTTCCTCCAGTAAACTCTGTTTCAGAGACGGCTGGTCTAGTGTGATGGTTGCCTCTGCTGTTGCCTCTCCTTCCTACCCGTCCCACCTCCAAATTTCAAATTTTCTGTCACTCAAAGTTCAAATCCGCGCGCCAGTTCGAACTGTCCAGAAACTACTCCTGCAGCCCAATATAAATAAGTGGGCAGGCATATGGGACTCAGGCTGCTCAAACTACACCCCCAAGAAGTCACACGTTGGTCACGCCAACCTTCAGATCGAACGGAGTGTGAGGAAGTGTGATTCACTGCTCTTCGCCATCTAATCTTCTTCGTCAAGGGCAAGGTATGGGTTGTGAATGAATATTAAAATCTTCTCTACGATCTCATCAACCATTGCTTCATCTTTGTTATTAGACAACCCCGTCTGAATACTGTATCAGTAGCAGTTGGAGAAGTACTGAATGATACACATCTTACATAGCTGACTCCCAACATCCTGGATTATTTATATCTAATCTGACTGCAGTTTTTATGCATTTCATAGCTTATTTCCCATCTGAATACTGTATCAGTAGCAGTTGGAAAAGTACTGAATGATAAATACTTTACATAGCTGACTCCCAACATCCTGGATTATTTATATCTAATCTAACTGCATTTTTTATGCATTTCTTAGTTTATATTTCATCTAACCAGTCTGCATTTTGAATGCATTATTTTGTAGCCAAGTCCAACAGAACTTGCTCCAGTGGCACGCCAATTCCTCATACAAGTATATTTATACGCGAGCCAATAGATATGACAAGTTCAAGTCAGTCGTCTTTGGATGATGAACTGACAAACGAATCATCTACGATTTTTCCTACTAATGGCATGCTCATATCAACTGAGGGCTTGGAGCGAGGAGAAAGCTCAAAAGGTAAATCTATAAGGCGAAATTCTGTGCATAAGTAATTTTATTTAACTACTTAATTAATTTCTCATTAAAATGCTATAGGACGAAAGCGTGTACGTGAAGCAATAAGATATGCTAGCCGTACACCAGAACAAATCCAAGCAAGGAGAGAACGTGTTAGAGCACGTCGGCAAAATTTAACACCTGCTGAGAGGGAAAAGATTAATGCACAAAGAAGAGAGAAAAGACAACGAATGGCACTTGATGAGAGGAATGCAAGCCAACGAGCACGTAGGCAAAGTTTGACAATAGATGAGAGGCAAGAAATAAATGCATGCCGGCGAGCACGTAGGCAAAGCCTACCACCTGAAGAGCGGCAAGCACTCCTAGCTCAATGTAATGCAAGCTACGCATCTAAACGAGATGCCCTCTGCAGGGATTCTGTTGCACTACAGTGCCCTACAGGTTCATTGATGGGACATCCATCATCAAGTTCTTATGTCTTTAGCCACCCAGGTACGCTTGCACAAACTTCTGCTACGATTCAAGGTAATTCTCACACACATCTGTATATATGTAACAACATCGATCTTCAAATTACATTTAGGAGATGATGATACTATCCAGCACATGGAACTCACATCGGTGCAATGTCCAACATCTACATCAGTGGACAATCCATCATCACCCCATGATGGTTTCGTATATTCAGATTCCCCAATAGAAAGCTTTGTCGCCGATGATGATGATTCTCACATGTCTGAAGAACAAGATGATGAGTACTTTGCATTTGCTGGGAGAGGTATTGCCAATGCCATGGATACCTTATTTCTCTACATACAAAAAAAAGCAAGACCTATATAAGGCCATTCATCTCATTATATGTAGGTGACGATGAAGACTTGGTAGATGCCTTTACAACAGACACCATTGTCCCTGACCTATATGATCGTGTCTACCACAATATACCTGTAAGTACTCACATGTTGACACCAAAACCTGATTGCAATCACTGTGGTGCAAAGAGGTTCCAGTATGAAACAAGTGGATTTTGTTGTCGGTCCGGAAAGATTAACCTAGCACACTCAGAACCTCCCTTGGAACTTCAAATGTTATACACAAGTTCAGATCCCAATGACGTGCATTTTAGGGAGAACATTCGGTACTTTAATGGACACTTCTCATTCACCACCCTTGGAGTCAGTCTGGACAATAGATACACAAACATGAGTTCAGGAGTGTATACATTCTGAGCTCACGGTCAGATTTACCACAACGTCTTCTCATTTGGTCCAACTCAAGATGGACCTAAGCATTTGGAGCTCTACTTCTATGATGATGATCCCAGTTTACAACATAGGTTTCGGCGCTCCCCAAACCTAGACCGAGATGTCATTCGTAAGCTTGTCGACATCCTCAAGGATAATCCTTATTCTGAGACATTCAGGAATCTAGGTGGAGTCGATGACCTTGAGGAATACCGTATTGAACTAAACACCGACATGAGGTTGGACCAACGGAGATATAACTTGCCTATATCATCGGAGGTTGCGGCTATTTGGGTTGAGGGTAATGAACTATGTAAGCACTTTGATCGTAGCATAGTACTGTTTGGTAAGGACAACAAGAGATATAGCATCCAGCCATATTATGGATGCTATGATCCGTTGTCTTACCCTTTATTCTTTCCAAGAGGGGAGATTGGTTGGCATCCCGAAATCCCGAAGAATGGCGTCAACTTGAATGAGATACTTCAATCTCGTCGCAGTGGTCGACATAGTCTAGGTAATTCATATAACGGAAATAGCATGTGTTCATTTTGTTTATCCTCATTGTACTTACTTTTCTTAATATTTCCTCTTGTTACCTCTCATTTCCATAGGTACATATACAAATAGTCGATTATGCGTATCTGTTAGAGACTACTATTTTCTACAAGTTTCAAATACGTCGTGGTGTATTTAACACCATGCTATATGGTAAACGACTGTTCCAACAGTATGTGGTTGATATGTACATCAAGGTTGAAAGCTCAAGATTGGACTATATCAGAAATTACCAGAAACAAATACGTGCTGATCTATACCAAGGTGTTGTTGATAGCCTTCAAGCTGGGGAAAAACGTGCGGATGCAGTGGGCAAATGGACTATACTTCCTACATCATTTATTGGGGGATGGCCTTGGTGCAAAAGTATGGGAAACCAGATATATTTTTAACCATGACTTGCAATCCAAATTGGGATGAGATAATTAGTGAGCTAGAGCCTGGACAAACCCCACAGGATCGCCCTGATCTTATCGTACGAGTATTTCGAGCAAAGTTGGAAGACCTCAAGATACAACTTTTTAAGAAGCACATGCTCGGTAAGGTAGCAGCATATGTTTATGTCGTTGAGTTTCAGAAAAGAGGTCTACCACATGCTCATTTCCTCCTAATCATGGAGGGGAGGTACAAGCTAACTTGCCCAGAGCAATATGATTGTCTAATATCTGCTGAATTGCCAGACAAATCCAAGTACCCAGAGTTGTACAAAATGGTCGTCAAGCACATGATGCATGGCCCGTGTGGAGTCCTCAACCCCAAGAACGTGTGCATGCAAAATGGTAGCTACAAGAACTACTATCCACGACCATTTAATGCGTCAACCCTTCAGGGAAAGGACTCATATCCCATATACCGGAGGAGAGATGATGGACGTCGTGCGAAGGTATGGGGTGAAGATTTAGACAATAGGTGGGTTGTTCCATACAATCCTTACCTACTAAGAAGGTATAACTGCCACATCAATGTTGAGGTTTGCTCAAGCATAAAAGCTGTGAAGTACCTCTTTAAATACATATATAAGGGGCATGATCGAGCATCTGTTTCTATCAACGCGGTGGATAGTGACGGAAACATTGATGAAATAAAGCAATACAGAGATTCCAGATGGGTTACACCACCAGAAGCATTATGGAGGATCTATGGTTTTGACCTTAGTGAGATATTTCCTTCTGTTAGGCAGCTACAACTCCACCTCCCTAATATGCACATGGTGTCATTCCCGGCGGGCGCAAATCTGAATGATGTCCTCTCCCAGGAAGGAGCTTCCAAGACCATGCTAACCGAGTATTTTGAAGCAAACAAGAAGTATGAGTTGGCCTGGGGAATTTTATATAAGGATTTTCCGGCATCTTTTATTTGGATCTCGGGTGGAAAGTATTGGAAAAGGAGGGATGAACGCACACAGATCGGGAGAATTGTGTCTGCTCATCCAGCCGAAGGGGAGAGGTATTATCTTAGAGTGCTTCTAAACCATGTCACAGGTGCTACATCTTTCCAAGACCTAAGGATAGTGGATGGTATTGTTTTCCCGACATTTCGTGAAGCTGCTGAAAGGAGGGGTCTTATCGAGTCAGATAATACTATTGACGAGTGTCTTAATGAAGCTGAGGTTTTTCAGATGCCATCTTCCCTTCGAAGGCTATTTGCCACTATATTGGTCTTTTGTGAGCCCAGCAATGTGCGTGGTCTATGGGACAGGCACTTGGAAGCTATGACAGAAGACTATCGACTAAACCACATGTCCCCTCATGCAGTTGAGCAGATGGCTTTGTTAGATATAAAAAGTATGTTTGAATCGATGGGGAAGGACATATCATCATTCCCTCTTCCAGAAATTGATGAGTCGTATGATGGCTCAAATAACGAGGCTAGGGAGATCACAGAGGAGTCAACGATAGGGGTGAACCCAGAACACCTTGGCTTTTCATCTTTCCTAAACCCAGAACAGAGATATGCATATGATGAGATACTTGCAACAATCAATAGTGGCCAAGGAGGTGTGTTCTTTGTTGATGGACCAGGAGGCACTGGAAAGACTTATCTATACAAAGCACTACTTGCAAAAGTACGTGGTGAGGGTAAAATAGCTATTGCAATAGCGACATTAGGCGTTGCTGCATCCATCTTGCCCGGCGGGAGGACTGCACACTCAAGGTTTAAAATACCATTGAACATTGAAGATGGTGGAGTTTGCAGCTTCACCAAGCAAAGTGGGACAGCTAAGCTTCTTATGAGCGCCTCCCTCATAATTTGGGATGAGGCCTCCATGACAAGGAGACAGGAAGTCGAGGCCCTTGATAATAGCATGAGGGACATCATGGCTCAACCTGACCTGCCATTTGGCGGAAAGACTATCGTGTTTGGGGAAGATTTCAGACAAGTGCTTCCTGTTGTTCGCAAGGGAACAAGGTCACAAATAATTGACGTGACGCTACGCAAGTCTTACCTTTGGGAGAGTATGAGACATATAAGACTTGTCCGTAATATGAGGGCTCAAAGTGATCCATGGTTTGCTGATTATCTTCTGCGTGTTGGGAATGGCACCGAAGATACTATGGATGATGGTTACATACGATTCCCAGATGAGATTTGTGTACCATATACCGGCGTTGCCTCTGATATTGACAAGCTTATTGAAAGTGTTTTCCCGATGCCGCTAGATGAAAACCTCTTGGATCCAAACTACATAACGTCCCGAGCAATTCTATCAACTCGGAATGAGTACGTTGACAAAATCAATATGAGGATGATTGAGAGATTTCCTGGGGAGGAGATGATATACTACAGTTTTGATCGCGCGGAGGATGATCCACACAACTACTACCCTGCAGAATTCTTGAATTCATTGACACCTAATGGTATACCTCCCCATATCCTCAAGTTGAAGATAATTGTTCTATTATATTGTTACGGAACATTGACCCAGCGAGTGGGTTGTGCAACGGGACGAGGCTGATTGTCTGAGGGTTCATGAGGAATGCAATTGATGCTGAGATTGTGCTGGGCCAGCATGCCGGTAAGAGGGTGTTCCTTCCTCGAATTCCTCTTTGCCCATCAGATGATGAGATGTTTCCATTTAGGTTCAAGAGGAAGCAGTTTCCAGTCAGGCTTAGCTTTGCTATGACCATTAACAAGGCACAGGGACAAACTATACCAAATGTTGGTGTATACCTCCCTGAACCGGTATTTTCACACGGGCAACTCTATGTTGCTCTTTCTAGAGCTATATCAAGAAGTAATATGAAGATTCTTACTGTCCCAGAAAAGCAAAAGGAAGGCCAAACCAACTCCAATGCAAATTTTACAAAGAACATAGTCTACAAAGAAGTTCTCAGCATGTAGTTCAAGGTATGAATCACTCGAGTACAATTCGATGGCTGTAGAAATTCAATCTATCTAGATTACTAGGGTCAATCATCTAAAATTGCTTGCCAGCTATTATGGTTCTGAAGTTTGTGTAGAGGACTTTAAGAAAAACAACTAAGATGCTTGCATTAGCGTTCATGATATTTTTTGCAGAAAATATTATACATGTATTCAAATTGTATTTGGTAGTTTTCTTTATTACTTCCACTGTTCAAATAATTTTGGATGACACCTACAGCAGGCCATTTTTCATCGACGCCCCTCATTTGCTTGGTAGCTCCACATCAAAAATTTCAATTCACACCTCGAATATTTATTTCCTTGCTGTCTATTATCGGCATCTTTTTTTTGTGTATGTGTGGAAACCTGGTTGATGCAAGAAAGTGAAAAGAGGGCCAGTACTGATGTTTTTGTATGCATAATATGTGCATGTGCATTTGCCCCTTCTATATATACACATCATTCAAAAGCATGTTTTACTGTACATTTTGTTCCTTTGCTTGGTACAAAATGTATTGCAAGTGTTATTCATTGTTTTTTCCTTGACTAAATATACTACAAACCATCTACAGGCTAATATTTGTTCCTTTCCCTGAATATACCTAACTGTTACGTATGCTGTATTGATTGTCTAATATCCTTTATTCTTTTTAGGAGAGCAGATGGATGATGTGAGAGGCCCAAAACTAATATGGTTGGCATAAATGTTTTGAGCAAACAACTAAAGAGGAGTTCACAGGGCTTGCATTTGACGAAGCCACTGTTCGAAGGATGCTGGCACATGGCACATCATTTTGCCATAGTAATCTTGCTTATGGAGCCCGATTATTTTGGTTGTACTTGTATGTACTCATGTATGCAAGTTATGCACCAAGTGTTTTATTTTATTGTTTTCTCTTTTCTCATGTGAGTTATCGTGGCTTGTTACTGGATGTGATATGTTTGTGAGGTGCTCAATGTCTTTACCATTTCTAGCAGATAATTGTGTGCGGGTTGGAATTGTAGTCCATGTTAAGCAAACAGAAGCCAAAGACAGGCAAATGGAGAGATAAAGTTGGTGAATGTTGTCACAGTTGCTACGTGTGTAAGTTGCTACGTGTGTAGACGAATTTTATATTTGCCGCATGCTCTCCCCTTGATATAGGATAGAGCGAGCAATTAGAGAGTTGAGTAGGGAGAAGGGTCTTCCTACGAGATGTAGATGGACAATAAAGAGTTTGGCTTCATGATGAAGGGGTTCATCGATTAAAAAACATATGTTTGATTGTGCTCGATGTCTATTTATCAATAATAATATATCACTACTTTAATCAATGTATGAGTTCCTGACTATAACTTAGGTCCACCTTATATTTTTTGATCCTGTAGCGTAGCACGGGCATCTTACTAGTAACTAGTAATGGCGCACTGTCCACTGGTGCGCCATTACTAACTTGGCCCAAAAGTTCCCGAACGCACCCCC
>NC_041393.1:389695092-389698163 GCF_002162155.2 Triticum dicoccoides | reverse complement strand
AAGAAAATGATAAAAATGTAAAAAAAAAGTTTCCCATGTGATATGTGGTCTAGTTGTTGGGAAAATTTACAAATATGAATTTCGACTTTATTTACAAAATCTCTCTGGAAATTTGTAAAATGGCCATAACTTTTGCATACGAACTCGGATTAAAAAGTTTTTTATATGAAAAATCATCTACTCGAAAAGTTACATCCAAATTTAACGGGGGAACCTTGTTAAACATTTTCAAAATCCCCAAAAACCTAACAGAAAAAAAGTTACGGGCCTTTCAAGATCTAGAGGCAAAAAATTCAAACTTACTAGTGGCGCACAACAGAAAAAAAATTGGTTCTGAATTTTTTTTTTGAATTGTTTTTCAGAAAATGATACGTAATATGACCGGGAAGTTTGAAATATTTTTCAAAATTTCATCATAGTCATGAACATGAACAAAGTACTAGACATCAACAAGGTATAATAGGATTGATATGCTAGATATATCAACAAGTGCCTGTGAAGTGAGCTGTTGCTGGGGTTGGATAGAACTCTGAAGTTAAGCGTGCTTGGGCTGGAGTAGTGTGAGGATGGGTGACCTTTTGGGAAGTTTGACCATGGAGTGCGATTTGACCTGAGTTTAAGCATATTGACCCGAGATTAAGCCATAGTGACCTGAGATTAAGAAAAAAACAAAAAAAATTTAAAAAAAATTTAAAAAAAATTGGAAAAAAAATAAAAAAATTCTGAAAAAAAAATTGAAAAAAAAATGTTACTAATGGCGCACTTCTATGTGGTGCGCCATTAGTATATCAGATACTAATGGCACACCGTGGGCTATACTAATGGCGCACTAGTGGTGCGCCATTAGTATACCAGATACTAATGGCGCATCATTGTTGCGCCATTAGTAAAAAATACTGGTGGTGTGATACTAATGGCGCATCGGTAGTGCGCCATTAGTAGGCAAAACCGGTGCGCCATTAGTAGGCCTTTTCCTAGTAGTGACCGTACGATGTCCATCCAACGGCCGTAGTGCTTCTTCAACCTCTGGTCCGGTCGTGCCGCATGCTCCTGCCTCCCGTGGCCAGCTGTGCTGCCGCAGAGGCCTCACCGCCCCCTACTATTCCCACCGCTGGCCAGGCCCTGCGGCGACGGCAGCCTCACAACGCAGCTGAACCAGTGACCCCTCGTACTCCTCTCCGCGCGGGCTTCCACTGCCGCGTCTTCCCCGGCTCTGCGTCATCCCCTTCCTAGGCCTCACCATCATCCACCGCCGTGGTGCTCTCTGCGCGGCGTGGTCAAGGAAGGACTTCCATCGGAAGAGTACTGTACGTGGAGAGGCTGACAGCTGGGTCCACGGCCACAGCCCAGTTTTTTTGTGATTTGCCAAGTAAGTCGCTTTGTAAAGCCTGTTGGACTGCAAATCTTTCAAGACGAGGAGAGCTTTCATTCGGCTGGCCAAGAAAATGGTCCATCAGTAATGAGAAATGGGTTGTACATTTTTAAAACACATCAAACCGACAATTAGTTTCAAATATCTTTTTTTCATTTCAAGATTTTAAATTACATTAATTTTTATGCATGGAGAATTTGTTGGATTTTATATTGATATACTTTATTTTTTAAATCAGTTTGAATGTGAGTCAAAATTTCGGGATTAAAAACAGTTCGGACCGCATCGAAATATGCAAATTTTCGTATAATTTTTTAACCGTGGCCACTGTAATGCTAACAAAAAGAATATGGGATCCAAAAAACCCTTAAGAATTAGCAAATGGGCTGTAAATTATTAGAAATAATGGCAGATGGGTTATATGTTGTTTTCCATAGATTTGAGACTTTCCTAAAAAAAGGTTGACCCACAAGCAGTGACTGTTGGATGTCCATCCAACGGTCGTCGTGCTTCTTCAATCTCTGCTCTTCCTGCTCCAGCCGCTCAAACAAGCACCGGCGGGACTACCTGCTCCCTCCTCCCCGCGGCTGGCTGTGCTGCCGTGCAGGCCTTGCCGCCACACCGTACTCACATCGCTGGCCTAGCCATCCCTCTACTCACCCACACCTACTTTTATTCTCCGGCGATGGCAGACGAACCAGTAAACCCTCGTACAGTCGTACTCCCCTCCGCGTGGGAAACAACTGCCGAGTCTTCCCTGCCTCCGTGTCGTCCCCTTCCTAGGCCTTGCCATTGTCCACCGTCGTGGTGCTCTCGGCGTGCCGTGGTCAATGTGGTCAACGACTGACTTCCATCGGAAGAGTACTGTGCGTGGAGACGCTGACAGCTGGGTCCACGGCCGCAGCAAGGAAGTGTCTCCTATTACGCGCAAAATAATTATTCCTCCACCTGACAGCGGGGACCCACCGGACGGGCCACCGTATTTCGTGAAAAAAACATTTCCCCCGTGACTGCTGGGACCCACCAGCTACACCTTCGCACGCAAGGAAGTGCGTCCGGGCAAAAAAAAATGATTCGCCCCCTGACTGCTGGGACCCACCAGCTACATCTTCGTACGCAAGGAAGTGCCTGACAGTCGGGACCCACCTGGTCGAAGTGTACGCAGCGTTGTCATTCTGGTCGCGAACGTCTATGTACATATATACTGGTGGATGTAGAGACGCGCACGTGTCGTAGTAGAGGCGCGCACGTACCATGTACATGTACGTACAATGGCCAGGGTGCAAGAAAGAAAATACGGCCACGTATATGTACATACGGGCGGGGTCTCGAACGCCTACTCGCGCATACATACGGCCAGGGCTCGTGTACATGGCTGGGTCAGAACGGAGAAACAGCGTCGTCGTCGTGTTCATGGGGAGCCAACCGGCTGGGTCGGAACGGAATGCGTGGTCGTGTTCATCAGGAGGGGTTGGACGGAACAGGCGATGGAAACGTTGGCATACCGCAGAACGGAGGAAACAGACCTCCTACGTTCGGAACGGGGTCCTGTTGATCGGGAGGGGTGTGGCGTACCGCAAAACGGAGGAAACGGACCTCCTATGGTCGAAACGGGGGTCCTGTTGATTAGGAGGGGTGTGGCGTACCGCAAAACGGTTGAAACGGGGGTCCTGTTGATCGGGAGGGGTGTGGCGTACCG
>NC_041393.1:389630282-389694702 GCF_002162155.2 Triticum dicoccoides | reverse complement strand
ACGGGCACCCCTCCACCATCTACTATTTATCCAGCCCTCCACACCACAGGGTCATGTTCATCCAGAGGCAACGCCACCGCTCACTATTCATCCAAACCCCCCCGCAACGTTCACTGTTCATCCAATCGATCGGCTTCAGTTAGCAGCAGTAGCGAAGGAATCGCTCGATCGGGTTCAGTTAACAGCCATCGATCGATCGCTCGGGTTCAGTAACACGTAGCCTGCAGTGCAATCGCTCGGGTTCAGTTAGAGCCCAACGCCTCGCTCGGGTTCAGTTAGAGCCAACGCCTCGCACACACGCGCGTACGTGTACGAGAGAAATGCGCATCGCTCGGCCCCCGACCTCCCACCGTAACCGGGAACTCCCCGAAATTTTCCTCGCCCTCGCTTCTACGACGGTTTTTTCCGTCATGGACGGCCCAAAGAATGTCATGCAGCTGCGTCTCCGGCCCGCCCAGGACGAAAAGCCCATTTTCTATCATGATTTTTTGTCATAGAAGTAGGAGCCCATCACATCTATGATGATACCAGGTTTTGTCACAATTATCATCATAGAAGTGTCATATGTATGACAGAAAAAAATCGTTCGGCCCAAAATGTCATGGATGTGTCTTTTTTTTGTAGTGACCGTTTTCCCAGAGAGTTGAAGAAGCTGGCAATTCTATTGATAGCGCCAAGGATTTAGCCTTCCTGGAATCCACGGTGGCGGGGTTTAAGGACGTGCAGAACAGGTACAGCCTCAAGTGGCAGCCGATCAAGGAGCAGGGCAACTCTGTTGATCTCATGGACTAGAAGCTGAAGGACAAAGGTAACAAATTGCGCGAGTGGTGCAAGAAGTAGTCCCATTCCCTTATGCGGCAAGAGGAGCTGTTGACCATGGCCAAGGAGGACATTGCTGCCCGGGAGGCTCGGTTGGTGGAGCGCTAAGCGCTTCTAAACACCAAGGAGAAGGATACCTCCTCCCGGGAAGGGACGCTCGAAGCTACTCTCCATTGCAAGGACGGGGAGCTGGAGGCCCTTGTTCAGCAATGCACCAACAAATTGGAGGATGGCTACATAACCACCCTTAGCAGGCTCACCCTTGAATCCTTAGCTGGTTGTTGCATCTGTCGCAAGACTGATCTTGAAAACCAAGTGAGCAGCCTGATAGAAGACCTTGCCAAGAGTAGCAAGGAGATTCTGGCCCTCAAAGAGGAAGCGCGGAAAGCAGAGGCCACTCTGGAGTCCGTGCAGTCACAACTCTTCTCCAAGAGCCAAGACCCCGATACTGCCAACGGCACCATCTCCAATATGAAAGCCAGCTAGCTTGGCTATCTGGAGAAGGATCTTGAATTTGCCGGTTGCCGTGAAAAGTTGATGATGGCAGATTTAAACAAGATGAGGCTCTCCAAAGGGATGCAGAGGACAAACTAGAGAACCAGATCCAACAGCGTGACCTTTGGACCAAGAGCATGACTGACATCGCCAAACACCTCATTGCCCCGATTGCAACCATGGACATGAAAAGTTGGGCCTTATCCATCGACAATCATGAGGTACCAAGCGTCAAGCTGACGCTCCTCTTTGAAGGTCTGATTGAAGGGCTGAAGATGTATGAGGATGACCGGGCTGCTTGCTTTGCCGGTGAATCACGGAAGCTTGCCCGTGACGCCCTCTTCCAAGTCTTGAGCAACCTCGCCTTCTTCCATCCGGACCTCAACCTCTCCGACGGCTTCAAGAAGCTGCCGCCAGGTGCTGACATCTCTGGTGCCGCGGCGAAGGCCGGCCCTCTCGCCGACAAGGTACTTTCCATCCCAAGAGTCCCGGGAGTTCATCGGACCAATCCTTAGAGCATTCTTGCTGTTGTGCCGCCCTGTACTAAGACACAATGTATACCTTGTGTTAGATTTCTGCACTATTTTCGTCTTAATGCTTGCTGAACTGGTATTTATATGCAAGCGTATGCTACAACCTTCGTTTCCCCATTGGTATTCGTATGGTCGAATTCCTCGCGTACTTTGGTTTCCTGCCAACAGTATGCTGTCGTGATTGCTTTGAGGAGCGGGTCTTTAGCATTCAGCTAGCAAGGACACACTGTGGTCGGGTTTCTCCTTAACAACCTTTCATGCAGCCACCTGCTTCATTGAGCGGACTTGAAACAAATCAATGGCACAAACAAGCATGGTAAGGTTCCATCACGCAAAGGACTCGCCATACGAAACCTTGGTTGTTCAAGGGATATGCAGACGTCAGTTCTGAGGAAAGTTCACAAGCATGCCAACATAGCTTTTGTTCATGCTCCCCTCCCATCGGGGGTACATATTCGCTTATGCATGCCATCCTCCCCTTCATGCGGGGTCTTCTCTCTTCTTTGTACACTCATGGCAAAATTACGCTCGTGTGTCCACTTTTGCCCTAGAAAGAGGGGAAATGGGAAGGGACAAAATAGAGGAACTCGGCGGTTTATTAGTCACATGTCCAACCTTGGCATGAGCTGAAGGGGCTATGTAGATACTTGCAACTGACAAATCTCGTGGAAAGAGGGAAAATTGATCCCACTCTCTTCCCCGACTCCCAATGACCCGTCAGGGACCGGTGTGATTGACACGCTGGCGCGCGAGGTCTTGCCGCTGAGTGCTTGTCGAGGGTGCCAACCAACGGATTCACTCCAGCATTAAGATCGTGATTTACCCTTGACAGGCCAAATGCAGGACCGAGCATTTACGCGGGCTCATCGATGTCGACAGCATTGCCACCGTGCAACACGACCATTGGCGAGGAAGAAGGGAAAAGGGAGGTCAAGAACGCACCTCTATCTTGCCCGTCGAACCGAGCGGCACCTCCCGAGATCATGTGCGCTCGATTGACGTTTGTCAGAAGGATAGCGCTGCTATTTGGTACGCCCCCTCTTCTGACTGCGGACAGCACAGCGGCCATGCTATCTACACCAGCCGCGTCCGCAACATCCTCCACTTTAGTCGCCGTCGTCGCTCCGGTGGAGACGCGCGACGGAGTCTTGAAAAAGAGGGGGAGCAGGGGGCAACATTGCTCCTCTTCTTCAAAGCCATGGACGAAGAAGTTCATGACGAAGATTGACGCGCTGTTCATAGCTTTGGGCTTGCGCAAGCGATTCCCCTACCTGGCGTGCCAAAGATGTCAAGGCAAGATGCACACAATCACCCATGAGTCCACGGGCCCCTTGTGGTTCAGCAAGGGGGAGATCACATTGCACAAAGAATGAAAGCCATGAAGTAGTGCAGTGACGATGAGGCTCTGGTTTTTACCTAGGTTCGGGCCGCTGTGAAGCATAAAACCCTACTCCTGCTTTGATGGATTGGATGGAGGAACACGAAGAACACACAGCGCTCAAGCCCGACAAGGTGGCCTCAGGGAGAGCTACTACGCGCGTACAAGTGTGCAAAGGTCCGAATCCTTCTCTACGCTACCTTGGACCTCCTTTCATAGCCCAAGGGGTAACCAAAGTCGCAAAACAGACATTATCTTGTGATTAGATAGCTAAGAGTGCTATCATACCTAACTCTGGTATTCGGGGCGAAATGCCATAAATGCTACCTTAGGTGTCGTGCAGGGGTGCATCCACTGCAAGGTTATTCCATAGCTTATCCATCTTTTGATTATTATCTTGACACACCTCTGGATGGGTGTCAAATGAGTGTGATCAGTCTTCTAGCTAGCTGCCACGTGCTTAGTGAATTCCACTTAGTCACCTGGAGGCTCGACACCGCATCGTTGAGTGATTGGTGTCGCGGTGCGCTGGAGCGGTGGCGCCCTAGCAGGGGTTTTAGTCTTCGCGACCACAGCAGACCTGCCAGGGTTATTCTAGACTTGCTTTTGGAGTAGTCTCGTCCTGGCCTGGCCATCCTGCCCGGCAAGGGAGCCCTTCCCAAGGTGATATCTAGCTGTCTTGTTCTTCTTAATGCGCTCTTTGATCTCATGAAGAGTGGATTCTCTGGCTTGGTCTTGTGTTACATGTTGGTTTGAGCTTGCACTTGACGGGTCCGATGTTGAGGTAGCTATTCCGCCGGCAGACCCTGGCCGCTGGGGGCGGAGGCTTTTCGTCCGTGGACAAGTCAGGGGAATAAACACCCCTGTTTGTGTATCCCGACATCTTGTATATCAATCTTTACCTCCAGACCATTCCGGAGCTCCTCGTCATGTCCGTGATCTCATCTGGGACTCGGAACAACATTCGGTCACCAACTCACATAACTCATATAGTACTACTATATCGTCAACGAACGTTAAGCCTGAGGACCCTATGGGTTCGAGAATGATGTAGACATGACCGAGAAGCTTCTATGGTCAATAACTAATAGCGGGACCTGGATGCCCAGATTGGTTCCTGCATATTCTACTAAGATCTTTATCAATTGAACCTTTATGACAACATACGTAATTCCCTTTGTATGTCGGTATGTTACTCTCCCAAGATTCGATCTTCAGTATCTCCATACCAAGTTCAATATCGTTACCGGCAAGTCTCTTTACTCGTTCGGTAATACATCATCTTGCAACTAACTCTTTAGTCACTTTGCTTGCAAGCTTCTTGTGATGTGTATTACCGAGAGGGCCCAGAGATACCTCTCCGATACATGGAGTGACAAACCCCAATCTCGATTAATGCCAACTCAATAGACACCTTCGGAGATACCTGTAGAGCATCTTTATGATCACCCAGTTATGTTGTGACGTTTGATAGCACACAAGGTATTCCTCCGGTACCCGGGAGTTGCATAATCTCATGGTCTAAGGATTATGTATTTGACATTAAGAAAGCAGTAGCAATAAACTGAATGATCATATTCTAAGCTAACAGATGGGTCTTGTCCATCACATCATTCTCCTAATGATGTGATCCCATTATCAAGTGATAACTCATGTCCATGGTTAGGAAACCTTAACCATCTTTTATCAACGAGCTAGTCTAGTAGAGGCTCACTAGGGACACGGTATTTATTTATGTATCTCCACATGTATTTAAGTTTCCGGTCAATACAATTCTAGCAAGAATAATAAACCTTTATCATGAATAAGGAAATATAATAATAATAACTTTTATTGTTACCTCTAGGGCATATTTCCATCAGTTTCCCACTTGCACTAGAGTCAATAATCTAGATTACATAGTAATGAATCTAACACCCATGGAGTCTTGGTGTTGATCATGTTTTGCCCACAGAAGAGGTTTAGTTAACAGGTCTGCCACATTCAGATCCTTATGTATTTTGCAAATTTATATGTCTCCATCCTTGACCTTTTCATGAATAGAGTTGAAGCGTCTCTTGATGTGTTTGGTTCCCTTGTGAAACCTGGATTCCTTCGCTAAGGCAGTTGCTCCAGTGTTGTCACAAAAGATTGTCATTGGACTCGATGCACTATGTATTACACCCAGATAGGATATGAACTCCTTCATCCAGACTCCTTCATGCGCTGCTTCCGAAGCAGCTATGTACTCCGCTTCACACGTAGATCCCGCCACGATGCTCTGCTTGGAACTGCACTAACTGACAGCTCCACCATCCAACTGACAGCTCTGCATGAATCTGTGTGAAAGCTAGCATCAATGTAACCCTTTACGACGAGCTCACCTCCATAAACGAGAAACGTATCTTTGGTCCTTTTCAGGTACTTCAGGATATTCTTGACCACTGTCTAGTGATCCACTCCTGGATTACTTTGGTACCTCCCTGCAAACTTATGGCAAGGCACACAACAGGTCTGGTACACAACATGGCATACATAATAGAACATGTGGCTGAGGCATAGGGAATGACTTTCATTTTCTCTCTATCTTCTGTCGTGGTCAGACTTTGAGTCTGACTCAATTTCACACCTTACAACATAGGCAAGAACCCTTTCTTACTTAACTACTATGTGCAATGCATAAAATTGAAAATGAACAATACTAAAACTAATAATCCCTCCTGGGGGCAATATTCCGGCAGCGGCAGCCCCTCGCCAGTAGCTCCCTGGTGTGTGGTGTCTTCCCAGCACGGAGGTTGTACTCCGCCTCCTCTGCCTCACAGCGCTTGATGTACCGATCCGCCTCTTGCTGGCGGATGAGAGCGAATGATATTGCCACTTCGTTGGGCGCCCACCAGAGCTCCTTGTCGATGGTACGCTAGAGCTTATCGGCCTACCTCCACACAACAATGAGGCGCCTAGCGCATTTGACCTTCCTCGTGAAGTACACGTCTTCAAACACCTCCTCTGCACGACAATGGACCCGCCCCCAAAGCTCCACCACCTCCATTTTCAAGGAGGTCTCACGGGCTTCACAGGCCGCCTGGTACCTAGCTTCCTCCTCCGCCATCTCCTTCTTGAACGCCACTTGACTGGCTTTCTCAGCCGGCGGCAGCGACTTCCAGAGACAAAGATTGTACTGGCCCCAAAACCACTCCAAAGTTAGGGGGTCCGGTGCAACCTCGCCCGGCGGCCCGTAGGGGTCCTCCTTATCTCTGCTCTTCGACTGAACATCCTTAAGGGGGCGGCACCTCCTCATCGGCGCATGGGCAGATTAGCAGTGCCAGTGCAGAGATTTGTGAGAGAGAGGGGGGCGAGGAGAGGATGTAGAATGAGAATGCAGGCGGGACGATGTGAGAAGAGTAGTATTTATTGGCGGCCAGAATCTAGATCGATGGGAATAGTACATGCATCGGTCGTTGAGGAATTTACAAGTACTGTAGTTTGAATTGCACATGATTCCTGCAACAAAAGTATTGTGTGAACTTAACTGCTCACGGTTTCCAATACAGAACCATGTTTGATTAATAACCCGCACCATTCATCTTCAAAACCTCGAGGCGCGAAATAGAGTGCCAATCATGTGGGGGCCGGTTGTCTTGCTAGATATTTACATTTTCTTTACTCATATAAGGCATGAATGCTTATTTTGTGTTACCATGGCACTCGATGCTTGTGTCCAAGCCGTGACACCAATATGTTTGAAAATTCCTTCGGATTTACTGCACAAGGAATTAACTCGTACACAAGTACACAAATATGATTTTTCAAACCATTATGGTAAGCCGTTGCATGTACATGTAGTTCGAATTTGAATTACCCTCATTAAATGGCTAGAAAATCACTTAAATGTCTTTAAAAGGTCAAATAACCATTGGAAATTTTCAAATTTTAACATGACAGTTGTATTAGTGCATGTTAACGGTAGAAAATTTTGAAGGCCATAAGAGGAAGCTATGGCCGGTTCGCCATCAAACATGCATTGTTCCCTCTCAGAACCACGAGTTTTCTAGTGAGTTCCTCCGGTTTGTGAGGGGTGTGTGTCCAAACTTTTGCCAAATAGGCCAATTTTTTTCCACAACATCTTGGTGCCATGCCTTTACGTCAAGCAAGGTTTCATGTATTTATCATCATTTATGATTTTTTGGAATTTAAATGCCATCGCATTCGATGCTTGTGTCCAAGCCGTGACACCAATATGTTTGAAAAAATCCTTTCAATTTACTGCACATGACATTAACTCGCACACAAATACACAAATATGATTTTTCAAACCGTTATGGTTAGCTGTTGCATGTACATGTAGTTCAAATTTGAATTACGGTCATTATATGGCCAGAAAATCACTTAAATGTCTTTAAAATGTCAAATGAACCCTTATAATTTCCAAATTTTAATATTACAGTAGTGTTAGTGCATGTTAATGGTAGAAACAGTTTGAAGGCTATAAGAGGAAGCTATCGCCGGTTCGTCATCAAACATGCATTGTTTCCTCTCGGAACCACGAGCCTTCTAGTGAGTTTGCTCTGGTATGTGAGGGGTGTGTGTGTGTGTCCAAACTTCCGTCAAATAGGCTGATTTTTTCACCATAGCATCTTGGTGCCATGCCATTTTGTCAAGTAAGGTTTCATGTATTTCTAAACATTTTTTAACTTTTTTGAATTTAAATGTCATGGCACTCGATGCTTGTGTCCAAACCATGACACTGACACCAATATGTTTGAAAATTCCTTCCAATTTACTACACATGACACTCGCACACAAGTACACAAATATGATTTTTCAAACTATTATGATTAGCTGTTGCATGTACATGTAGTTCAAATTTGAATTACGATCATTATATGGTAGAAAATCACTTAAATGACTTGAAAAGGTCAAATGACCCCTGCAAATTTTGAAATTTAAGATGACAGTTGTATTAGTGCACGTTAATGGTAGAAAAAGTTTGTAGTCCATAAGAGGAAGGCCATAAGAGGAAGCTATCGCTAGTTCGTCATCAAACATGCATTATTCCCTCTCGGAACCACAAGCCTTCTAGTGAGTTTGCTCCGGTTTGTGTCCAAACTTTTGCCAAACATGCCAAAAAAATTTACCACAACATCCTGGTGCCATGCCATTACGTCAAGAAAGGTTTCATATATTCTTATCATGTTTGAATTTTTTGGAATTTAAATGCCATGGCACTTGATGCTTGTGCCCAAGCCATGACACCGGTATGTTTGAAAATTCCTTCCAATTTACTACACATGGAATAAACTGGCACACAAGTACACAAATATGTTTTTTCAAACCGTTATGGTTAGTTGTTGCATGTATATGTAGTTCAAATTTGAATTCTGGTCATTAAATGGCTATAGAATCACTTAAATGCCTTAAAAAGGTCAAATGAACATTTATAATTTCCAAATTTTAACATGACAGTTGTATTAGTGCATTTTAATTTTACAAAATTTACTCGTACATTTAAAACACCATCCGTTGTCACTATACTCCAAATTCGTCTTCCACAGCTAATACAAAAATCAGCAACATCACACACAGTTTGTTGTAGGAACCATTTGCAATGAAAATTCGTTCTATTTAAGTCTTCCTCTATAATCTTCGCCGCATTCATCTGCTCTAGTGCCGGTCACCCATAAATCCACGAATCCCCGATCCCCATTCTGCAACCCCCTTTCTTGCAAAGAATGACGTCGTGGAGACGCTTCGCGAGGGCCCGTACAATTGTTGCGTGCTCCCCGAGCGCCGCCGCCTGCGCCGGGAGCACGGCCGCATCCGCATTGAGCGTGACTACATTCATCGAGAGGGCATCTGCGGTAGCTGACAGGGCAGCTATAGCAGCCGAGACGGCTGCAGCAGCTACTGCGGCGGGGGCTGCAAACACCGAGAGCGCTCGAGCAGCCGTCTGTGCCACCGATGACGCCCTGTCCTGGGTCGAGGCCATCCACGCCAAGATCGAGGACGCTCACGCCAAGATATTCTAGGCCTCCTCGGAGCTCAGCATGCAACCCACGTCCGAAAAGACAGAGGAGGCCATGGAGCACCTGCTTCCTCGTGAGATCGCCGAGCGGGAGCTGGAGATGCAGGAGGTAGCGGAGATCGAGGAGCGCCGAGAGGAGGAGTTGCGCATGGCTGAAGAGGATGTAGAGAAGAGCCTGTTCGTCGAGGAACCGGTGGTGGAGTACCAATGCGAGCTGTGGCGCAGCCACTACTACGAGTACTACAACCTTGATGGCGGCGTTGAGGACGAGGACGACGGCGGTCAACTTCAGCCTGGGGGACGCGGAGTCCACCAACTATAGCATGTTGTCGGGACAAGTCATCGATGTCTCATCTTACACTAGCGAGGCATAGGGCGGGACCTCAGTGGGTTTGTTAAAATTATGCGTACTTAGCCTTTATTTATAACGCTGGTCTTCTGCTAGAGCAATGTCCAGGTTAATTTGCTATGTTTAATTACTAAAATTGCTCGATTCAGTAAGTGTGGTTTGTGCTATAGGCTCTTTTGTGTACCCAAATTAGCAAGCGATGTTAAATTATGCAATGACGTGGATGAGCATAGTATCCAGGGAAATTTCCAGCAAAATTTGAATGGTCAAACTCATCGCATGCGTGTAATGCAGAAGAATCATTTGTGATGCACACATTTGTTCAAAGTGAACGGTGTCCGGTGGCACCGCGCACAAAGTTTCCCTCCACCTTTCAAATTTTTTGGCCTACCGTCGAAATATCTAACTCTTCCCCCTCTCCACCCCCTTTTCTCCCCGACCACAAGTCACATTTCCCCTATTTCCCCCTTCCTTCCCAAGCTATAGTCACTTCCTCACTCTCACAGTCTCGTTTCCGACCACCGCGGTCGCCATGGTCTTCTTCAATGACCTCTCCAGCAGTTCCTCCTACGATGATGATTCTTTCACTAGCCGGGTATGCCTCTCTCCTCTCTCTCGGTTATGATTTGGAATAAAGGATTTTAACCCGGCGGCGGATTTGAGTCATTTCTTCCTCTTGTAGCTCCCTAGGACCATCACTTGCAACGAATGGAGCAGGTTGGCTGAAGATCTGTCTGCCCGTTGTCACCATCAATCTCCATGCATGAAGTTAGTTGCGTTTGAATATGTGGACAATGGCAGGAAGTTTCTGGCATGTGCAGAGAAGGTTAGCCCCACTTTCATTGTTACAAATCATTTGTTAGATGTGATTCAGACACTGTCATTGTGCTATGTTATTCTGAATGTGTTTAAGACAGTGTCATAGTTTCTACCTAGTATCTAAAAATATTGCCATCTCATCAACGGTGCCATGAGAAAATTATTTGGCACCGCTCCAGCAATTTGTGCACCCAACTTTGCTCCACACATCCAAGCAGTCAAGCAGTAAAAAACTAAAACTTTATGGAACGAAGGAACTAGGCATCAAAGCAACTAGGTGCTCCGGAGTCTGGTTCCCTAAATTTTCCCTCTGGCATCGGCTCGGCAGTGCAGGGCACCGGTGCCAAATGTAGCAACAGTTGTTTTGACACTGGTTGGTGTTGGCATACATAGTGGACGGTCTTAGTGCTATTAGTTCTATGTTACTAAATTTGGGCATGCACACACATGTTAGTATCAATTTGATGTCATCCAAACATTGTCGCTATGTTGTTGGAGTTATATTCAGCTTCCTCATAAAATGTTCAATTTGTTATTTATAGTACATGACTAAGAACTTGTAGCGTTGTTGCAGTTAATTATAGCTTGTGATGTTTCTGAATTTGGTTGTTGTCTCAGTAGCAATTAATTCATTTGCACATTGATCTTTTTGAGAAGATATGTCATAGTTAAGGTGTTTCTTCAGTTTTTCAAAATATGTATGTGGTGATTTTCTATGTTCCTAGAAATCCATTTCCCCTACAATTGTTACTAGTTTAGTTTTAAATATTATGGGATGAAAGGAAGTGTTCTTACTTGGAGTGGGTCGATCAAAAGTGGCCACAATCTTTGAAGATGTGCCTAGCAAAGCTCTGGACCATGTATGAGGAAGAGAATAGAGATAGGCTTAGGGAAAGTGTTGTCAGCACTGAAGAATATTTCAAGATGCGGGAAAAAAGAGGAAGATGGAGAACGAGCTTAGATTTTTTTAATTAGACTTTGCTAAGATGGTGTTGGCGAAGGAGGAGTCACTTTCCCAGTTGGTCAGTGCAAAACAGGTTCTTATTAAACTGAAAGCAGAGGTCGAGAAGACGAACCTGGCTGTTCATGCATCAGTCAGTTAGGGAAATGAATATATTATTATAATATTGTGCTTATGAAGGTGAACTAGCTATATGCTGTATTGTGTTGTTTTCATGCAGCTATCGTACTGTTATATTAAAATATATTTATGTGCCTGCTATAAAATTGGCAAACAGTTGTTCCATATAAAATGTGAATTTGCGTAATACTAGAATTACTAATTGTAAAACAAATAAACCCGCTAAATGGCTAATGGAACTTTTACAAATGGTTCTATCAGTAAAAGCGTGTGTGATGGATAGCCCAACACCATACAGTTCTCTTCATCGAATCGTGTGTGATATATGTGAATAAAGCAAACAGTTAAGAGAGGCACGGCGTGTGTGATCGTTACGTCTATCACACACGAGGTCATACAGAAAAATGTGTGGGATATACATACGAATGGAAATGTTTGTATGGGATTCAGTGTGTGGGATGTGCATACGAATGGAAACGTTTTTCTTGGATTGACTATGTGGATGTACAGACGAACAAAAAAGTATTCCTTGGATCGATTGTGTGGGATGTACATACGAGGGGAAACGTTTCTCTGGGATTTACTGTGTGGAATGTGCTTACGAACGGAAATGATTGGGCCTATATAATTGTATGTGATGGCTAGCCCGATCTCACACGAGCTCATTTTGTGTAGCGTGTGTGACCGGAGGGCCTATCCCCAATGGTTTTTGGGTCGTGTGGGAAGGACCCTCCTATCGCCCACACTAGCAAGGCAAGACGGTTTAAAATGTCATCGCGGAAAGGGGTTAAAAACCGTTTGTATAGTAGCTCGATGTACCAGTGACACTTTGCACCACCTGATGGAAGATGGATGGCCGAGCATCTGTCTGCCTAGTCGCATTCCTCCATAGTCAAACTTGACTGCATTCACATAGTTCAATTTCCCACTACTCCACACCATGCCACCGCTCTTTAAATCAGCAGTTCAATTTCATTCACCATTGAATAAAAAAAACTCAATCCTCTTTCTCCGACGACAATGGTGCGCACAACCCCCTCCTTTCAACATATCTCAATGGCCAGCGGCAGGCCGTATAGGGCACCTCCGTGCCTCAATGCGAACCCCACCGGAACCAAACCCTCTCCTTCCTTTGACCCCGCACCAGCGAGTGTTGCATCAGATGTCCCCTCCCTCCCCCCCCCCACACACACTAACGGCGCCTAGTCAGACACTCGACTCTCTGTGGCGGAAGAGAAAATCTTTTGCCGAGGAGGTGAGGGTCCCCGGCAGTGAACAGGTTGCACAGCAGTGTTGCCTCGTCGAGTCAATCGAGGCGCCCACCGAGGAGGTCCTCCTTGAGGAGGCAGGCCACGACTGCAACTGCCTCTTGGCTCACTTCGACAAGCTCCATGCAAGATTCGACCGCCAAGTGGAGGACAACCAACGCGAGGTCGACCATGTTGCCCCCATGTTAGATGAGCTCCTCCGCGTCGTGGATGCAGCGGAGTTGGAGGTAGCTTACAATATCTCCAATGCGACGGCGTGCACAGAGGAAATCATCCGAGAGGCCGAACACACAGTAGACAAGGCTGTCTTGGAGGCGGGCATCAAGATGTCTGTGGCCACGTCGTATTCGGGAGACATGGTCCACCAGTCATTCACCGAAGTAGACCCTGCTAATATGGCACGCTACACCAATGAGGAGGACAACGGCGGTGAGGAGGAGGATGAGGAGGCCAAGAAGGATGAGGAGGGGGGCCGCGACGATGAGGAGGTGGGCGGCAAGGACGAGGACAGCGGCGACGATGAGGAATAATTT
This sequence comes from Triticum dicoccoides, assembly GCF_002162155.2. NCBI lineage: Eukaryota > Viridiplantae > Streptophyta > Magnoliopsida > Poales > Poaceae > Triticum > Triticum dicoccoides. The sequence continues at coordinate 389,681,426 of NC_041393.1, read as the reverse complement.
CTAGTAGTTCTGTTAGGTTTCTAAGTACTATGCTTGATATTTATGTTAGTACTTTTGCTAATATTGTAATGACATTACTTACTATGTAGTTTATGTTCTATGTAGTTCTACATGGAATCCACTTAATTGTTGCGCTACCGTTCCTTCCATTTCTGAAAGTGACAACCGCATTTTGCATGCCATTCAGGTGGTCACTGCAGCACTAGCATCCAGTTCAGGCGGTGACCATGCCATTTTGCACGTCATTCTTGTCTTCACCACGACAATGGCATCCAGTTCACGCGGTGACCACGCCATTTTGCGTGCCTTTCAGGTGGTCACTACGGCACCGGCGAGCAGTTTAGGCGGTGACAACGCCATTTTGCATGCCATTCAGGTGGTCGTCGCGGCACTGACATCCAGTTCAGGCGATGAACACGAAAATTTTACATGAAATCAAGTGGTCACCATGGCGCTGGGATCTGATTCAAGGCCGTGACCACGAACTGGTATGTAACTCAGACGGTCACCATGGAACTGGCATCCAATTTCATACAGACCACACCATTGCCATCCAATGCATCTTAGGTGGTCACCACGACAATGGCATCCGATTTGAAATGATGATCATGGCCATGTGATGGCACCCTAGACTAATAGTAGCACGCGACTACGAATGGAGGAGATGCCATAAACCTGGTTCAAGTGTTAATATTGGTTTATGATCTAACTAGTTAAGTGCAACTCCATAAGTGCATCAGGTCCTTGGTTCAAGTCGAGGACATTGATTTTTTTTATGCTATTCATTTGTTTTTCTTTTGTTTTTATGACGCTTTCAAGTGGCCCCACGCAGAGACGTATAGCCACATCAACGATGGCGCCGCTATTCTTCCACACTAAGCCATATTCGCTCCCCATTCCAATCCCGATCCCCAAACCCCCCTCTCATCGCCAACTAGTGTGCGGGACTGTGGCCCTCTTCACTGCATCTCATCTTTGGAGAAGATGGCCTTCGCCTACTGCCACTGTCGCCGCCGTCGACCACCTCAACGACATCAAGAAACCCTAGGCAGACCAACTCATGGTCAAAAAATGCAGGTAAATCCCTCTTCAATATCTTCGATTCCGGATTAAATCAAGTGTGAATGTATATGTGTACTGATGTGATTGTTTGGACTCGCAGTGCACAAAGTGTTTGGACACCAGGGGTTTGTGCAAAATGGCCACGTAATGTATGCCAAAACCTTCCTCATAACACTTCCAATTGGCTTTGAAGACAGGACGGCATGTTTTTTTACATTCGTTGTTCTTTCATTCATGGTGTGCCTGAATTGATGTTAGTTAGCTCATGAAACTGTACTAGTGGTCTATGATTTAGGCCTTTGTTACGGTGATGACCATGGCCGCCCTGCATGCAGCTGACTAACAGTCAAATTGATATGTGAACATACATGCAGGTTGTTTACATGACTGCTTCATAATTACAAAGAAGTACTTATCATATTTTAGATCATTCACATTGTTTTCTAAAAAATCCTAACAATAGTTATCCATGCATAATTGAGGAAACATGCTAAAAATAGAACAATATAGTTTTCTAAACTTTATGCCACATAGTGCACATTTTTTCATGCTTAAATAGGCATAATGATCTCTTGGATATTCATCTAGTTGTTTTGTGCAAGTATGTAAAAATAGCAAACCATTGTTAAATTTGTGAACATGCTAACATAAGCAACTGTACATTAACAGACATTTTTTATATTTACTTATTTACGACTTGCAAGCTTAACTATTTCAATACTTCCATTTGTGCACAGTTCATCCCCTGCTTTGCAAGAAAAGAAAGTCCTGATGAAGCTGGGCGTTTATTCATTTCAACACTCCTCTGCTAAGCCTCGGCTTAAAACAACGCATGGCTTTCTTTTCTATTGTTGTTTCCAAAACTTTGAAGGGAAAATATTTTTCACTTGACCAACTTGGAGAGAATTTGCCAAAGTATACAGATTCCAAGTTGGTATGAAGTTGTACTTCAATATTAGCACACATGGGCATCAAATCGATGTGAAATTGGACGATGTTCCAATGGTTCATCCTTGTAAGTGTTCTCAGACATACATACCTGGCTTAGGTGGACTTGCGTTTACTTGCCTGTTCTTAGTAGTCCTAAATATAAATACCTGCACATGTTCTTATTCTTGTTTATGTATATCTCCTCAGCTTGCTATGCGATATCAGAAGAAATAAGGCGACAGTTTACGACATGGAACTCACTGTTGGAACCACATGTACGTGGAAACACATGTGGTACGCCGTTATTTTTGCTAACAATATTGAATCGCTTGTGCGATCGTGCGCACATGAACCAAGTTCTGGACTGTACAAGGTGCTGGTGCACACTCTGACCAAGACCAACGTTAAGAAGAAAAAGCTGGTAATATGTTTATTTGTTTTAGCATTCATTGTACAACATTTGTTATTTAAAATATGACATCATACGATGTAACAATTATGTTAATGCAACAAAGACTCCCTAGTCGTGTTCTCCCTGATTAGATGGATCGTGTCACCCTGATATTTGTATCACATCGTTTAATTTAACAAAGCATAATAAATTTGAACCAACAAAAACTTTTGTGTTTATTTGGTCTTTGCGTTAATTTAGATTTCTGCTAGTTGTCTTCAAGTGCTCTTGTAAATCAAATTAATTCTCCAACTCTTATGCTTCCTTCTCTTGCTCTAAGACTTTGCCCAATGATCATGCCATGTGTACAGGACAGAAAAGTATTTTCATCTAAAAATAATTTGGCCAAACAGTATTTTCTAAATTAGATTTTCTAAAACACCCTCACTTTAGGCATGAACTACAAGTACCTAAGTTGGGCTATGAGAAAACTTTGAAAAATAATATTTGAATCCTATCAGGTATAGGACTCCCAAAAATCACAAAAATATTATTTTAGAAGTTATTTTTCTATTTGATTTAAAGGCTTTTTCTTAAGGCCAGAAATGGTCTTTAATAGGATAAAATTATTTTAATGTTTCAAAAATATTTGAGAAAATTTAAGGAGATTCAATGGAAATATATTTTCATATAAAGAGTTTCAACACATGGTCATGTTCAAAATATTGGACAAATACCTCAAAAAACCTTTTCTGGATATTTCAAGCTTTTGAAATATTTACAAAGGAAATTTCTCAATAAATTCCAAGAAACTTCTATCATGTCACAACTGCCCTATTTGATGATCTTGCCAAGCTTCATGTGAAGCAAAGCAATAGCTCCATCAAAGCATCTCAAAACCCTTTCTGTTCATTTCCAAGTTTAAATAACTTTGCATTGTCAAGTTTCACCAAATATGTTCCAATTTGGTACACTTGCTTATTTCACCTAGTGATTCATCTACGGTAAGTGGTTCAAGAAGGAGAACATTGCAACTTGGTCAAAGCTTGCCAAAACCCCTTCTGACGAAATCTATGGATGAAATAGTTTACATTGTGAACTTTCCCCAAATGAACTACAAATTTGTCCAGTAGCTCAAATTGACCCCAAACCAATTCCTGTTAATTTCCAAGCCATTGGATTCCTCTAGCTAGCCCAAGTCATCACCGAACACCTTCTGCTACAATTCTGTGATCAGTGATTGAAGCACCAAATGAGTTCTCCTTGAGCTCAAATTTTTACAAAAGCTCTCCCTAGTCACCCTCTACCTCTGGTAAAAGTTGCAATGCCATGGCTCAATAATTGGTGGGTGAAACACCTCTCTCTTTCTCTCTCTCTCTCTCTCTCTCTCTCTCTCTCTCTCTCTCTCTCTCTCTCTCTCTCTTTCACATGTTAGTCGCGACTTATTTTCTAAATTGAAAGATGTCCACAAAAATAAAAAGCAACATTAGTTGTGAGACTAGACAATTAGTACAAACTTAATTGGTCTCAATACTAAAACTAACTTAAAAAAATTGTCAAAATGTATACAAATGAGATATTTTTTTAAGAGCTCGTTGCGAGGAACCTAAAAGTAAAAAAACATATTATAACTCCTACACTTGGTTTAGTAGTTATTGCATTTTGAATTTACAGAAATGGAATTCAAATGCACGAGTTGCTTCACTACTAACATTTGCATACCGTACCCAGATTGAAAGTTGTTTGCATGGGACAAGTGTGGGAACCATGCATGAATGTATAGTACTCCCTCTGTTCTTAAATATAAGTCTTTGTAGATATTTCATTATGGATTACATATGGATATATGTAAATGCATTTTAGAGTGTAGATTCACTCATTTTTGCTCTGTATGTAGTTCGTAGTGAAATCTCTAGAAAAACTTATACTTCCTCTGTTCCAAAATATAAGAACGTTTTTAACACTACATTAATGTTAAAAACGTTCTTATATTATGGGACGAAGGAAGTAGTATTTAGGAACGGAGGGAGTAGAATATTAGGTTGGTGGCATTTTACTAAAAAGGGTGCGTGCTAGTTTAGTAAATTTAAATGGCAAGCTTTTGCTTGCTGTAAGCAGGTCCGTAGACAAATTAGACAAGAAATATTTTAGGCCACGTGTTGTTTTCATGGCAAAACCACCCAATGCGCTCGACCCATCAAACATGTTGGTTATGATGGCCAACATGTATAAGAAAAAAGTTGTCGCCAAAAATTGGTAGGAGGAGCTAACATACAATGGATACGAGGCAGAGCGTCGCGGCGGTGGTGAAGCCGTCGTTCCCCACCGATAGCGGTGCCCCGGCCACGGCGTCGTTCCGTCTCCGCAATGGCAGCCTCAACTCGGTTCGCCTCCGCCGGGTGTTCGACCTGTTCGACAAGAACGGCGACGGTCAGATCACGGTCGACGAGCTGGCGCAGGCGCTGGATTCGCTCGGGCTCGTCGCCGACCGCGAGGGCCTGGCCTCCACCGTGGGCGCATACGTCCCCGAGGGCGCGGCGGGGCTTCGGTTCCAGGACTTCGAGTGCCTCCATCGTGAGCTGGGTGACGCGCTCTTCGGCGCGCTGGACGACGTGCCCGAGGATGACGAGGCCGGCGCGGGCGGGGACGAGGAGGAGATGAGGGAGGCGTTCAAGGTGTTCGACGTGGACGGCGACGGCTTCATCTCGGCAACCGAGCTGCAGGAGGTGCTCAAGAAGCTGGGCCTCCCAGAGGGCGGCAGCCTCGCCACCGTGCGCCAGATGATTTGCAACGTCGACCGTAACAGCGACGGCCGCGTCGACTTTGGGGAGTTCAAGTGCATGATGAAGGGGATCACGGTGTGGGGCGCGTGACCATCGAAACCAATCGTGTCCGATCGCACGCTGCAACAAACCGCGCATCGTCTCGTTCATGGGTGGCGATCAGAATCGGTTTCCGTCGATCAAGTACACCATCTTAAATTGGTTGCTATGTACATGTGCCTATATCTTTTATTCATGTGCCCTTCACTAATTAGTTAGTTTAGTGGTGCTCGCCAGGATAATCATTCTTATCTTCCAATTATGGGCAATTTATATGTCTAAATTGTACCATGAGATGAGACCAAGGAAAACATTTTCGGCGAAGGCCCACAAAGGGAAAATGTGATTATGTGTACATGCACATATAAACCCTTCTCCGAAAATTACCAAAATTCATACTTGTGAGTTTTAGAAATTACACAAGAAAATTAATCCATGTATTTATAAATGTTCGTAAGAAATTATGATAATTTATGACCCATGAGGAAATCACAAACAAGTCATTTTATGATTTCCCCAGAGGATGCAAATGCTCATATTATTACTTTTCAGTAATTTAAGAGTGAATTTCTATTTGTCCTCTACATGCATGATATTTTTCATAATTTTGCAAGACGTATGGATCTACAGTTCTACACTACGTTTCTAAAGTTGGGTCAACATATCAAAACTCTAAAAACCTACTATCAGCTACAAAGAGCTATTTTTCGACAATGTTGAGTAATTTCAAAAACCTCATCGTCGTAAATACCAAACATCCGCCATAGATACAGATAATTTACGCATCATGAATGCAAGATAATTACATCTAGAATACCATCATATGATAGATATAGGTTCAGGAGAGAGGAGGATACGAGATGAGAGGAGCGGGACAATAGGCGTCAAGAGGATTGGTGTGGCAATGAGGAGCGGCGTAGGCGTGACGAGGAGGCATGTCACGAGGAGGAGCGCCGCCAATAGGAGGCTAGGGAGGTTGACGAGGAACCAGGGCCGGCCCTGATGGGAGGGGAGGGACGGCCGCCCGATGACAGGTCCTAGCTATTACTGACGGTGATCTTCAGAGAAAGATGAATAACAAGTGGTTTTCAAGGCCGAATTCTAGAGGATTTCATTTCAGATCTAGAGGAACTAGTTAGGGTTTGGCTGGCCGGAACACGGCGGCTTTAGGGAAAAGTCTGATTACATCCAGAATGTCCCTCTCCACAAGCCGGAGGAGGGGTTAAAAATAAGTTCAGCAAGGAAAGGTAGACAGCGACAGGTTGACGAGTTACAGTGACTATGTCACAATTCAAAAGTAAAAAAGGGCGCATGTATCTCAGCCGTCCATCTGGAGATCTGCGGTGTCTGAGCCAGTTGTCGTTGGATTGCAGATCGACGGTCCACCCTTGCTCGGAGAACTGAAACAGTACTTTGGCTAATCTCGCTATTGTCTTGACTGCTACAGTCCTGACAATTCCCCCGGATAGAGAACAGACTTGCCCTCAAGGCCAGAAACTGGGGAAAAAATCTGGATAAAAGCTGCATCTTCCCAAGTGGCATTCTCCACTGGTAGATTGAGCCATTTGATGTGGCACTATACCACAGGAATACTAAACTCTTGGTATCAATTTCCACTCCGGGACAGCTTCAGGTTGGATTAAGATAGTGCCTTGTGCATCCAACAGTGGGAGCTCAGGATTTGGTATGGCCTCAGGGCCTATGTGCTTCTTCAGCTGACTGGCATGGAATGTTGGGTGGAGTTGGCAGTCTGTTGGTAGCAGTAGTTTGTATGCAACTGCCCCTACTTTCTCCAATACTCTGAAGGGCCCATAATACTTGGAGTGTAACTTTAGGTGTTTGTGGATGCTCAAGCTTGTGTGTCTGTAGGGCCGTATCTTGACATATACCATGTCTCCCACCTCCAAGTGTATTGGGGATATAACTATTGGGTATGACCCGCCCAGGAGGGGCCGGGTCACACCACTGGCGGTTCATAACAAGAAGTCCCATGAAGATGTTGAAGATGGCGGTTCACGAAGCAAGCTTACTGAAGGCCCAAGACCCGCAGGAGACTTGAGGCCCACGGGCGTAAACCGCCATATGTTAACTTGTATGTTAAGGAAAGTGTAGTTCTGTCACCGAGCCGGACAAATTGTGTATGAGCCGGCCGGGACTTTGTAAGCCGTCGGGTATCAGCCTGTGTATATAAAGGGGTGACCCAGCGGCGATTTAGGGCAAAAAACAACAAGTTGAGAACTAGGTCAAGCGTATTCGCTCCCTAGTAATCGAAACCCAAACAATCCAGCCTAAAGCAGGAGTACGCCTTTACCTCGTCGCGAGGGGCCGAACCTGGGTAAACTTTTTGTGTCCCTCGCCCCGTTTTAACCCCTTCAAGCTAACCTTGTAGCGATGGCTCCACACCTAAGTCCTCATGCTAGGGCATCTGTCGTGACAATTCCACGACAGTTGGCACCCACCGTAGGGCCAGCGCATGGTGGTTTCGAGTTCTCAGCTTCGCAGGGTTTGAGGAATACGCTGTGGGCCGGATGACTAAGAGTCGTCGCGGCAAGCTCTACATCGATGACGAGGGTTGGGGCCCCGAGGCCGGCTCAATTGAGTACCGGTACTGGGTCCCCTTTGGCAGAATCCATGTCTTCATTGGCAAGATTGGTGAGTCAGAAGCTGAGCCAGACATCTGCACCGACATCGTCGAGACGGCTCGGCGCGCGCGGACCGCCAAGGTTCAAGCCGCCTCGAAGCATGTCTTTGTTGGCTTCGTTCACGGAGTAGAGCTGGAAGGAGGATCTGAATCTGGTGGTGAGACGGTTGTCTACTCAGGCGACAAGTCCTCGACTGGTGAGACCAATTCCATCTATCAGGTTCAGGATGGCAGGCTTGGGGGCTGTTTCGATGGTGACAGTATTTCGGACCCCTTCGAGATGCCAAAGCGGGTCACTATCTTCATGGCCGGTACACAACCAGGGCAGAATTCTTCAACTGCAGCAGCAATGATCTTCGGGTCAGCACAGCCGGGGCAGGAGGCCCTGTGCGCCCGCTGGCCCAAGTTTTATCTGATCTATTGGATGCCCTGGCAACATTGTTGCCAGGGGCAGCACAGCCGGGGCAGGAGGCCCTGTGCGCCCGCTGGCCCAAGTTTTATCTGATCTATTGGATGCCCTGGCAACATTGTTAACGGCGAGGTAAATCCGGCGAACCAAACTCATCATAATGCGGATGTTGCAAAGTTACGTGACGAGATAGCCCAAGCCAAGGAGGATCTAAATACTGGGAACACCCGGATGGCAACGGAGCGAGCCGCCTTGCAGAGGGAGACAGAATGGCTACAAGTAGAGAGCTTTCGTCTAAGCTTGGACTGGGACGCATCAAACAATGTCTTTAACAGAAGGCATGTGAGTCGGTTACCCCCGGTTTACGATGCGAGAAACCTTTTCAACACGCCTGGGGCAGGAACCAGTAACCCGCCTAGTGTGGATCGAGCCATTGAGGCGCTGGCGGCTGGAGAACCGGTTCAGCCACGTGCTACAGACCCCCCACGTTTGAACTTGGCCCCTCCCCAGCTGTTCCGACACCCCTGGGTCATTTTTCTAATCCTTTGGATAACATGATAGCTGCGGCTACTCGACAGGTGGCTCTCCCGGTCCAGGAGGAGTCGCCAGCGGCGATGGAAATACGGAGAGCCGGAGAACTTCTTGAGACGGTTATGGCTCAACAGGCGGCTTATTCATATAATCACGATCGTCTCCATTCAACACCCAGTCCAAGCCGGAGTTATAGCAGGCATATTGAAGAACCGGTCGTTTCAAGCAGTGAACAATACCGCAATCAGCCTCGTAGGCCTGACCCACCGCGTGCTGGTAATGATGCTCAGGCTGTGGTGGACCAGGGCACAGCGCGGCGTGAGGTGGATCTGGCAACTCAGCTGGCGGCTCAGCAGCAATCTCTGGTTTATCCGTCGACGTCTATGGAAGCAGGAGCAACTTCTAGAACCTTGGTGTGCCGTGTCTAGTGCCGGCTCTACGTAACAAGAGCTTACCTAAGGATTTCAAGGGGCCCCGTAAGGTGCCTAATTACATGGCGGATCAGCCCCCAGAGGCTTGGATTGACAGCTACGAGATGGCTATGGAGATGCTGGATGTTAGTGATGCTGCATGTGCTAAGTATTTCACCATGATGTTGGATGGGCCAGCTCATACTTGGTTGAAAAGCCTGCCCGCTAACTCCATTGGGTCATGGGCGGAGCTGAAAAGATAATTTATACAAAATTTTAAAGACACGTGCAAGCAGCCTATGTCAATTCTGGATCTGGATTCCTGCGTTCAAGGTGAAGGTGAATCAACAACCAATTGGGTGTGCCGGATCTCAGCTGTTATGCACTCATCAGACAGTATCAATGCCAGTTCAGCAGTCCTGATGTTAGAGAAGAATTGTCGCTTTCTTCCCCTTAAGCAGAAATTGGGCGTCTTAAGCATAATTGCAATAATATGGGGGAGCTCATGACAGCTCTCGTCAAGTATGCCAACTCTGATAGCACAAAGGACCCTGAGTCTAATGAGGAGAAGACTGGGAAGGGGAAGAAGAGTGGCAATGCAAAGGGACAACATAGCACGGCGGGTCAAGGTGGTAACGGTAAACGTAAGGTGGATGATGGTTTAGACTCTGTGGCTAACACCAACACGCGGAATAATAACCAGCATCGTAAGGGGAAAACACAGGCGCACCGGTTTGGAGGGCCGAAGTTCAACCTTGAGGCCATGATGAATCAGCCTTGTCCGAAGCACGGGACCCAGGATAAGCCGGCCAGTCGTCTGTGGAAAGATTGCTTCATCATGAGGGAGTATAGAAGCTCTAACTTTTTTCAGAATAGTCATGGCCCGCACGACGGTTCAGGTTTTGGCTCTCACGGACTTGGCTTTGGAGGTGGCAGCTCAAGCTCTGGCTTTCAAGGCCAAGGTAATCACGGTGGCTTTAATCAGCAATCTTGCCAAGGGAATCAATAGCAGCAGTCTGGTTATCAGAGTAATCCAAAGCAGCTGAATGGTAATCAGTATCATGTGTTCACCATAAGCCTGTGCAAGCAAGATCAGAAAATCCATAAGCGAGCGGTGAACTCTGTTGAGCCGACGGTGCCTCGCTATTTAAGGTGGTCTGAGCAGCCTATTGTACGGAGTCGTGAGGATCACTCGCCCCGGGTTGCCAATCCAGGACAGTTGGCACTAGTGGTTGCTCCATAGGTAGGAGGATAAGCTTACGAAGGTGCTCATGGATGGGGGCAGCAGTGTTAATATCCTTTACTATGAGACTTTTCATCGTATGAATTTGACTCGCAAAGATCTTAACGCGTCTTCTACTATTTTCCATGGGGTGGTGCCTGGTAAGTCGGCGTATCCAATGGGTAAAATAACATTGGAGGTGGCCTTTGGTGATGATCATGATTCAAGAGCCGAGAAATTGACCTTTGAAGTGGTAAAGCTCAAAAGTATGTACCATGCTTTGTTTGGGCGGCCGGCTTACGCCAAGTTTATGGCACGGTCGTGCTATGTTTATTTGCAGCTTAAGATGCCGGGTCATAAGGGCACCATCATGGTGCATGGTGATATAAAGATTGCTCTGGATTGTGAAGAAGGTGATGCTGTGTATGCTGAGTTGGCTTGTGCTACAGAGGAGTTGAAGTTTTATAAAGACAATGTTGACCTGGCAGATATGACGCCTTTGAAGAAGCCAACTATAGAAAATAACCCCATGTTGGAGTTTAAGTCGGCAGACGAAACTAAGTTGGTCAATTTTGTGCCTGGCGACTCATCCAAGCAGTTCAGCATCAGTGCTAATATGGATCCAAAAAAGGAAAGCGCGCTCATCGAGTTCATCCGTGAGAACCGGGACATCTTTGCATGGAAACCTTCTGACATGCCAGGTGTACCGAGGGAACTCACTAAGCACACTCTTAATGTGGATCCCAAGTTTAAGCCGGTTAAACAATTTCTTTGTCGTTTTAATGAAGAGAGGCGTAAGGCCATTGGTGAAGAAGTGGACCGACTCTTGGCGGCAGGGTTCATCATTGAAGTTTTTCATCCTGAGTGGTTGGCTAACTCGGTGCTGGTACTTAAGAAAAACTCCACTTGGCGTATGTGTGTGGATTATACAGACCTTAATAAGGCATGTCCGGCTGATCCTTTTGCTCTCCCTCGTATTGATTAGATTATTGATGCTACGGCAAGCTGTGAGCGTTTGAGTTTTTTGGATGCTTATTCTGGTTATCATCATATCAAGATGGCAGTTAAGGACCAGGAGAAGACATCTTTCATCACTCCCTTTGGAGCCTTCTGCTATGTGTCTATGCCTTTTGGGCTCAAGAGTGGCCAGGCGACTTACCAACGGCGCGTTCAAAATTGCCTTCACGATCACATTGGGCGCAATGTTCACGCTTATGTGGATGATATTGTTGTGAAGTCCAGAAAGAAGGAAACTTTGATTGATGATCTAAAAGAGACCTTTGACAATCTCTGGATCTATAAAATGATGCTTAACCCGGCCAAGTGTGTCTTTGGCATACCAGCAGGCAAGTTATTGGGTTTTCTGGTTTCTGAGCAGGGCATTGAAGCTAACCCGAAGAAGATCAAAGCTATCACTTCTTTGGCTAAGCCAGCATGTATCAATGATGTCCAGCGTTTGGCGGGTCGTATTGTGGCCTTGAGTCGGTTTATAATCCGCCTGGGAGAGAAGGCCATCCCTTTGTATCAAATGATGAAAAAGACAGATGACTTCGTCTAGAGTGATGCTGCTAATGAGGCGTTTGAGGCACTTAAGAAATAGCTGGCTGAGCTGCCGGTTCTTGCAGCTCCTATTGAGAAGGAGCTGTTGCTTTTATATGAGGCTGCAAACAACAAAGATGTTAGTGTGGCGGTTGTGGTTGAAAGGAAGGAGTCAGGCAAGGAGTATCCAGTTCAAAGGCCAGTTTATTATGTCAATGAGGTGCTCATTGAAAATAAGCAGAGATACCCACATTGGTAGAAATTGGTTTATGGCGTGTTCATGGCCAGTCGCAAGTTGAAGCAATATTTCCTTGGTCATCCTATCATTGTGGTTAGTTCTGCTCCATCGGGGGTTATTATTCAAAACAGAGAAGCCGCAGGTCGGGTAGCTAAGTGGGCCATTGAGCTTGGACCCCATGGTTTGAAGTATGTGCCTCAGACGGCTATAAAATCCCAGGCACTTATGGATTTCAGCAATGGTTGGACAGGGCTGCAGATAACTGAGCATAAGCCGGACAATACATATTGGACTATTCATTTTGATGGTCCAGGCAATTGGAAGGCTCGGGGGCTGGAGTTATATTGACTTCCCCGCGAGGTGATAAATTTGGTTATGTTCTAAGGTTGATGTTCCCTTGTACTAACAATGCAGCTGAGTATGAAGCCTTTCTCCATGGTTTTCGGATGGCTAAAGAGATGAATCTAAGACGAGTACGATGCTTTGGCAACTCAAGTTTGGTGGCTCAGCAAGTGCCAGGAACTTGGGATTCAAAGGGTCCACTCATGGCGGCTTATCGTCGAGAGGTTGATGCTATTGCTGGTCATTTCAAAGGTTATCAAGTGGAGCATGTTGATCGAAGGAAAAATGAGGCTGCTGGTGCTTTAAGCCGGCTGGGATCTCAGCATAAGCCGGTCCCCCCTAATGTTTTCCTTAATGTTTTGCATAACCCATCAGTAAAGTTGACTACAGAGGAGGACTTGGCAGTTCTTGACACGGAGGCACAGTTGGTGGCGGCTCTCCATGTTATCCCTGATTGTACTATTTCATATTTGGCTTATATGACCCGGGGTGAGTTACTTGAGGATGAAACCTTGGCCAAGCAAATAACCCGGTGGTCTAAGTCGATGACTATTGTCAATGGTGAACTCCATATTTGCAGTGTTACAGGAGTGTTTCAACGATGCATTTCTCCTAAGGAGGGCCGTGAAATTCTAAGGAAGATTCATGAAGGAGATTGCGGTCATCATGCCGGCTCTAAGTCTCTGGTTGCTAAGGCTTTTCGTCATGGGTTTTATTGGCTGACGGCTCATGTGGATGCTGAAGATCTGGTCAATATATGTGACGGCTGTCAGAAATTTTCACGACAAGCTCATGTGTTGGATCAAGAATTGAGGATGATTCCAGTTACTTGGTTGTTTGTGGTCTGGGGGCTGGATATGGTCGGGCCTTTCGAAAGGTCTAAGGATAAAAAGACTCATCTCCTGGTAGCTGTTGACAAGTTTACAAAGTGGTTTGAAACTGAGCCGGTCAGCAAATGTCATGCAGCCATGGCGGTTTAATTCATCAAAAAGGTGATCTTTCATTTTGGATACCCTCATAGCATCATTACTAATAATGGTACTAATCTTTCTAAGGGTGCAATGAAAGAATTTTGTCAACAAGAGCATATCTGGCTTGATATATCATCAGTGCCTCACCCCTAGTCTAATGGTCAAGTTGAACGAGCTAATAAAGAAATCTTGAGAGGTATCAAGCCCCGGCTTATGGTTCCTTTGCAGAGGACACTGGGTTGTTGGGTGCAAGAATTGCCTTCAGTGCTTTGGACTATCGATACCACCCCCAATAGATCTACGGGTTACACGTCTTTCTTCATGGTTTACAGAGCAGAGGTGGTTCTCCCTAGTGACATATGTCATGACTCGCCTCGTGTGGTGGCTTATGTTGAAGCTGATAATGATAAAGCACATCAGGATGCTATTGACATGTTGGATGAAGAGCGTGACCTTGCGACGGCTTGTTCGGCAATTTACCAGCAAGATCTGTGTCGTTATCACAGTCGCCGGGTTAAAACCAGAACTTTTCAAGAAGGAGATTTGGTGCTCCGGCTCATCTAGGATCAAACTGACATGCACAAGCTATCCCCACCTTGGGAAATACCGTTTGTGGTCAGCAAAAATCTGAACAATAGGTCATACTACCTTATCGATGTTCGAGACCACAAGGACTCACGCACGTCGGAGGAAGAGACCCACCGGCCGTGGAATATTGCTCGTCTTCGGCCTTATTATACCTGAGCCCCCGGCTCTTGTGATGTACATACTTTTATCAGTGTATATATTATGATTAGTATAATAAAGCCGGCATCCCTGATGATTCAGGGCCTCTATCGTCTCTGAGAATCTGAGTCTTTATTTACTTCATAAGGTCACTTGGGGGCTTCCTGCTCATTGAGCATAGCTATGACCATTTTGATTCGGCTTGTACGCCTTGGTTACAAATACTTGGGGGCTTCCTGCTCATTGAGCATAGCTATGACTACCCTTCTGATCCATCTTGTATGCCTGGGTCACAATATTACTTGGGGGTTTTTTGTTAAATGAACAAAAGTTTTGTTGTCCCTCGTAATAGGCTTGGACGCCAGGTGTATTCACCAAAAATCTGGGTTATCCTGCCTTTGTATGCCTGCCACTCCGACCAGGTAATCCTGGAATGACTCACCGTACTTTTGACAGTTAATCTTTTTAAGACCCTGAACTTGTCAAAGTTAAAACAACAATTTGGTCATGTGAGGCACGGCATATAGGTTTGAATTAAGGAGCAACTCAGGGGTTGTGCAGCCCTTGAATAGCACTTGATGTTGAGGCTTGGCAGCCTTTGAATGCCTTGATCTCATATTTTCTTTTTACCTTTGAATATTTTTGATGATTTTCATTTATGCCATATTGATATATGGTTGAAATTCGATTCAAGCCATGATGCTTGGATCTTTATTTGATAAACATCTGGTGTTTTGTTAACCCGGCCTGGCTTTGGATGTTAAGTCGCCAGTGTATGATGATCATATCTATAGAGTCCTGTACTCTCAAATTTTGGGGATGTTACCCTTTGCTAACTAAGGTGTTGTAAGTCGGCATCGTGAATAAATTACACAGAGTGTTGCGCTCTGTATTGGGGACTATTTCCCTAACTGCACATGGCCTTGTAAGCCGGCAATACACATAAGTATCACTGGTATGATATTTATTTTGGGATAATTATATGAGGTTTTTGATAAACCGGCCCTGGTCATGGACGTCAGTCACCAGTGGCTTGTTATGTGGGACTTTTTGACCCGCCTTGGGGTAAACCGCCAAGGTACTTGTGCTCTGTTTGTATGCAGGGTTTATGACAATATGCTTAGGCAAAATTTATAATGAATATGAGCATTAACATTGGATCATCAAAGAAGATCAAAATAGCTCATCAAGTGTTATGAAGATCAAACATGCACGATGGCATGACAGATAATTGTTTAAAGCTAGCCTATTACAAGGCAGTAGACGGCCCAAAAGAATATGTGTTTTTGCACAATATCTTAGCTGGCAAATGCTAAGCCGGCCTATGGCTTACTGGTCTTGGCCTTGGCGAGTTGAGGGTTGTGGGTCATCCAGCACCGGTTCATCCTCCTCCTCTTCACCCATTGGCTGAAAGTCAGAGGTTGCCAAGTTGATCACAGTCAAAGCTCTAAATACAGCTTTATCACTAATAAGTGTTGACAGGTCAATTTCAGGGGCAAAAGTGTGCTTACGGATTGGAGGAGTAAGGTCCTGTGAATCATGAATTGGTGCCTTGACCTTCTTGTTGTCAGCGTCGTAAACCGGCAGATAATGTGACAGATTGGTATCTTCAGCCAGCTTGCTTGCTAGAGGACGCATTTCCCTTGCTATTGAAGTGAAGTCCTCTGCGCTGAAAGGAGACCCGTCCTCTTTCACGCTAGGGCAATCGTTAGCCAAATCTGCTGGCTCAAGATCTACTTGCCATGCTTTGGCCCGGGTTAGCGCGGTGAGTGCACCGGCTCTTGCAACTGATTTCTTCAGTTCCTCGATCCGCAGGGGCAGCACAGACAACTTCTTTAATGTGTCCTTAATGAGAGTTGGCGGTTGTCTCTAATGAGTGGTTGTGCAAATGGCTCGTTGTGCGCTAGTATATAGTTGCTCTACAAGGGTGTAGGCGGCTTTTAGCTTCTTGCGCATATCTGAGCCGAGGTGGGCGATCCTGGAGCCTATATCAATGAATAAATCTATAAGCCGGATGAAATATTCTAGCAATGCTTTGGTAATATCAACTTAAGATGAAGATACTTACCGAAGATGGCAGCAATCATGGCATTGACTTGATGTTTTAAACCGGCGAGCTCTTCAGCCACCGGCTTAAGAGCTGCTTCGGCATCCTCTGCTCTTTTCAACAGAGCTGATTTCTCTGTCTCCCAGCCTGCTTGGTCAGCCTTGAAGTATTTCTTCAGCTTTTCTATCTCCGCCAAGGCGGTGGTCAGTTCCGTTTTAGCCTTGGAGGTTCAGATTGCTGAGACTTGATGTTTTCTTGAAGATCAGCGACTTGGGAGTCTTTGACAGTGAGTTCAGCCTGCAGGATATAAACAATAGCCGGGTTAAAGTCATCTTATTTAAAAGTCACAAGCACAATACAAGTATTTTACTTGGCACTTGGGGGCTAATGCATATTGCTCTTTTTTAAAGATAGTTTTATGATGACCCGGTTAAGATATGGTGGCTATAGCCGGTTCATGGGGGCTATATGCTTGAATTTTATGGACACATATGATAATGAGACCTGGCATATCTTGACAGATTAAGCCGGCCCTTGAGGGCTACAGTTGGAAAATTGGCTCATTAATATTCGAAGTCCCGGCTCATCTTGGCAGATTAAGCCGGCCCTTGGGGGCTACATGTGCAAAGTTGAAGTACTATTGGAAGTCCCGGTTTATCTTGAAAATATAAACCGGCCCTTGGGGGCTACTGGATTTGATCTACAATGTTATGCTAAGTCTACAGCACATTCTATTCTATCATGTCCAGTAAACTTGGTGGCTAATGGAAGTGTATTCGTATGAAGAGAGTTGTAGTGTTTACCTCAAAGCGTTCCTTCATCAAGTTTACTAAGCCGGCTTCAAAGTCACGGCTTGTGTATAGGCGGTTCAAGTACCCAGAGTGGATCTCTTGGGCACTGAAGTGGGCATAGCTTTCCAGATTGGCTGACCACTTGCCTTTGTCAGCAATAGAAATTTCCTCTTTCGCGTTGTGCTTTGACAAGATAGTAGGGTTGCCTGGCTCTGTATAACCATGCCCAGTGATGGTAACATCGTCAGCTTTTTCTTCAGCCGGCTTGATAGGGCTTGGCGGCTTAATGGGGCTTGGCAGATTGGTAGTGGCTGGATCAACATCCATATGGTCCATGTAAATATTGTGATCGACCAGTGGCAGTTCATCAACTGTGGCTTCAGGGGCTTGATGGGGGGTCTCTGCTGACTGATGCTCCGCCTCAGAAGGGTTTTCAGTATTTTTTGTCACCTTCATCTTCTTAATGGGCTTTTTCATAGCCCTGCGAATGAAGCACAAGAGGACGTTAGTACAACAATTGAGTATATAATTAAAAGTAAAGACTTGACAGTTTTACCCAGGCAACGGTTTGAAGGCCGGGACATGAGTCCCCGTTGAGTCGCCAGAGGAAGAATCAGACGTTCCCTGATAATTGAATCGGAAGGATTAAGAGGTTGTCGAAAACTGGCCCTGGGATAAGTTAAGTCGGAGTTTGTTGATACCTCTGGACGACGCTTGCGGGGAGCTGGAGTGTTTGGTAAGCCAGAGGAAAGGATCCTGCTTCCGCTGTTCCTGGTTGTGCGTCGAGCTTCATTTTGCTGCTTCTTCAAAATAAAGTGGGGATCCAAATAAGCTAAAGGATGAGAAAACTTACTTTCCGGCTTGCTTGGCGAGTTTTCTATTTTTGCATAGATTCTGAGCCAGAGGAAAGAAGAATTACCTCTTCGTCACCTGCACGGCTGGCTTCGGCTTCCTCCTGATAACAGTCATTGTTAATGAGATGTATAAAAAATGAGCCAAGAGAGTCAAGTTCTACCTCTGACTCATCGTCATCGCCATCATCGTCCAAGTTTAACTCGGAGGGATTGGTCTTCTTCTTGGCAGGCCTTTTGGTGGCCTTGGTTTTGGTCCGAGTCTGCTTGGCTGGCTTATCGTGTGGCTTCTTCTTCCAAAATGGAGAATTGGCCTGTCGAGGACAGATGGTCATAAGTGGATAGTATTACTGAAAGCATGATTTAAATTGGAAGCAGTGTGTAACAGTTACACTTGGTGGCTTGTTGAAGGTGAAGTAAGGACTAAGTCCGGTTTTACTGCATTCGGCCCAGGTTTCGTTCAATAAAGTTTTAGTGGCTTCAGTGATTTCTGCGTCAGATAGTTGAATTTTGCGGTGGCATTGGGGATCTATCAAGTCACCGGTGTACTCGCACATTAAGCCGGGACGACGGCTTAAGGGCAATATCCTCCAGGAGACCCAACACCAAACAAGGTCGATGCCAGTTAAGCCATTAGCCATGAAGGCTCCGAGCTTTGAAAAAGTAGGCGCATAGTTGGCCCGTTCCTTCGTGCTAATCTGAAGTGGGAGTGGATGTGTGTTGCTAAGCCGGTGGTCACCATAACCCGACAGAGGATTCTCGTCTCCTGGAGATGTGTTTTGGCAATAGAACAAAGTCAGGTTCCAGTCCTTGGGATGACTGGGCGGCTTGGCATAGGGGAAGTTGGCTTCTTTCCTCTTTTGAATTGAAACTCCACCGAGTTCCAAACTGGGCCCATCAGTAAACTCTGTCTGACGGTTTAAGTAATATAACTCTCTGAACAGTTCAACAGTTGGTTCTTCTTGAAGATAAGCTTCACAGAAGACTTGGAAGTTGCAAATATTGGAAACAGAATTTGGCCCAATGTCTTAAGGGTGAAGTTGGAAAAGGTGCAGCACATCCCAGATGAACTTTGAGCCGGGCGGGGTAAAGCCCCGGATCATTTGGTCAGTGAAAACAATTACTTCTCCTTCCTTGGGCTCGGGAGGATTTTCAAGGCCTAGGACCCTCCAGTGGATGTCCTCTTTCTTGGCTAAGGCGCCAGTTGTAGCAAAGTTGTTTAAGTCTTCCTCGGTGACTCAGGATGGTACCCAGTTGCATGCAATGAATGTCTTAGTCATTGTTGATGATCTGAAAAGAAAATTTTGCCGGTTTAAAGATTATATTGTTAAACCTGCCATTGGTTGAAGAGTAAGAATGATAAAGCACGCAGTGTGTTAAGCTGGAGAATAGCATTGGGGTTATGAAGACGAACTATTGGCGGCTTAAGAGGGGACTAATGGTACCTGGCGGGTTACGGTTTATAAGTTAAGCCGCTCAAACAGTTATCAATTTTCAAATCTGTGGATGGAAAAAATGCTAAGTATTGGACAAACAGCTTTCACACACCGATGCTATAATTTTGGATCTACGGCAGTTCAAATAATGGGAAAATTTCTAAACCTAAGTTGCAGCGGCTAAGCAGTTCATGTGTCCAGATGGGATCTCTCACGTAGAGGAGGTGTTCAAATATCAAAAATTAGTACTAAACCTAATGCCGCACAGGAGGAGCACTAAGGTCGGATCAAAACCACAAAGGACAGTGACGAACTAAGAGGAACGGAGATGAACTCCGAAGAACTCAAGAAAACCCTAATGGGATCTATGGTGAGGAAAGGAGAAAAGCGTATCGGGGCTGTTGAGTAGTGGAGGCACGCAGACGAACTCTGGTACGCGCAGGTTGATGCAGCGGCCGAGGTTGAGGCAGTAGTGAAGGTCGACGGCGGCGGTGGAGCTCGGGCACTGAAGGAGTCAGGAGGAAGAGGACGAAGACGTGGAGGCAAAGGGTGGAAAGTGAAAGGAACCCCTAGCCCTATTTATAAGGTAGAAAGGATAACTAGCATGCGCGGGAATCGAGGAGGCTGAAAAATGGATATGTGATAGCACAGACACCTTGATTTTTGGAGGTTCACTAAAAGTGATGACATATCAAGATTTGAGCCTCGTGTGATATTAATGTGAGGTGACGTCGCGGCGGCTTACCGCGATTCTGCGAGCTGACGTCACGGCGGGTAATAAGATTGGACTGACAAGGAAGGATTTTTTCTAAGTGTTGAAGATTGATATGAACAAGTTCACATCAACCTGGGGCCTAATGTTGGGGATATAACTATTGGGTATGACCCGCCCAGGAGGGGCCGGGTCACACCACCGGCGATTCATAACAAGAAGGCCCATGAAGATGTTGAAGATGGCAGTTCACGAAGCAAGCTTACTGAAGGCCCAAGACCCGGAGGAGACTTGAGGCCCAGGGCGTAAACCGCCATATGTTAACTTGTATGTTAATGAAAGTGTAGTTCTGCCACCGAGTCGGGCATGTTGTGTATGAGCCGGCCGGGACTCTGTAAGCTGCCAGGCATCAGCCTGTGTATATAAAGGGTGACCCGGCAGTGGTTTAGGGCAAGAAACAACAAGTCGAGAACTAGGTCAAGCGTATTCGCTCCCTAGTAATCGAAACCCAAACAATCCAGCCTAAAGCAGGAGTAGGCCTTTACCTCGTTGCGAGGGGCCGAACCTGGGTAAACTTTCTGTGTCCCTCGCCCCGTTTTAATCCCTTCAAGCTAACCTCGTAGCGATGGCTCCACACCTAAGTCCTCATGCTAGGGCATCTGCCGTGACAATTCCACGACAGTTGGCACCCACCATGGGGCCAGCGCATGGTGGTTTCAAGTTATCAGCTTCGCAGGGCTTGAGGAATACGCTGTGGGCCGGATGACTAAGAGTCGTCATGGCAAGCTCTACATTGATGACGAGGGTTGGGGCCCCGAGGCCGTCTCAATTGAGTACGGGTACCGGGTCCCCTTTGGCAGAATCCATGTCTTCATTGGCAAGATTGGTGAGTCAGAAGCTGAGCCGGACATCTGCACCGACATCGTCGAGACGGCTCGGCGCGCGCGGCCCACCAAGGTTCAAGCCGCCTCGAAGCATGTCTTTGGTGGCTTTGTTCACGGAGCAAAGCTGGAAGGAGGATCTGAATCTGGTGGTGAGACGGTTGTCTACTCAGGCGACGAGTCCTCGACTGGTGAGACCAATTACATCTATCAGTTTCAGGATGGCAGGCTTGGGGGCTGTTCCGATGGGGACAGTATTTCAGACCCCTACAAGCCGCCAAAGCGGGTCACTATCTTCATGGCCGGTACACAACCAGGGCAGAATTCTTCAACTGCAGCAGCAATGATCTCCGGGTCAGCACGACCGGGGAAGGAGGCCCTGTGCACCCATCGGCCCAAGTTTTATCGGATCTATTGGATGCCCTGGCAACATTGTTAACGGCGGAGGTAAACCCGGCGAACCAAACTCATCATAATGCGGATGTTGCAAAGTTACGTGACGAGATAGCCCAAGCCAAGGAGGATCTAAATGCTGAGAACACCCGGATGGCAACGGAGCGAGCCGCTTTGCAGAGGGAGGCAGAACGGCTACAAGTAGAGAGCTTTCGCCTAAGCTTGGACTGGGACGCATCAAACAATGTCTTTAACAGAAGGCGTGTGAGTCGGTTACCCCCGGTTTACGATGCGAGGAAGCTTTTCAACACGCCTGGGGCAGGAACCAGTAACCTGCCTGGTGTGGATCGAGCCATTGAGGCGCCGGCGGCTGGAGAACTGGTTCAGCCACGTGCTAATCGTATTCGCTCCATGGTAATCGAAACCCAAGCAATACAACCTAAAGCAGGAGTAGGCCTTTACCTCGTTGCGAGGGGCCGAACCTGAGTAAACTCTCTGTGTCCCTCGTCCCATTTTAACCCCTTCAAGCTAACCTCGTAGCGATGGATCCACACCTAAGTCCTCATGCCAGGGCATCTGTCGTGACAATTCCACGACAAAGTGCCTATCGGATCTTTTCCTATCTGCAAAGAATTTCATTCTTTCTTGTGCTTTGATTAAGTTGCCCTTGATCTACTGTGCAATCTTATCTCTATCCAACTCAGCTTGGTGATCATCTCCTTGAACTGGAGGAAACATTAATTCAACAATCAGAGGAGGAGGCCTAGCATATAGTGCCTGGAATGGTGTCATCTTCAAAGAGGTGTGAAAAGTTATGGTGTACCACATTTCAGCCATGTGTGCCATTTCTTGGGATGAGCAAATGCCATACACCTCAAGTAATTCTCCAAGCACTGATTTATTGTCTTAGTTTGGCCATCACTCTGCGGGTGATATGGTGTGCTCATGTGTAGTTTCACTCCCATTTTTGTGAACACCTTTTTCCACAATTTGCTAGTAAATATCCTATCTCTATCATTGACAATGACAGTGGGAAGTCCATGGAGTTTGAAATGTTGTCAGTGAAAGCCTGGGCCACTGTTTCAACAGTTATAGGGTGTCTCATTACTATGAAGTGAGCATATTTAGTAAATCTATCCACCGATGTAGGATCGAAAGTATGTCTAGAGGGGGGGTGATTAGACTAATTGACCAAATAAAAACTTAACCTTTTCCCAATTTTAGTTCTTGGCAGATTTTAGCAAATTTGGACAAGTCAAGCAATCTTAACACAATTCAAGGAAGCATGCAAAGAGTATATGAGCAGCGGAAAGTAAAACATGCAACTTGCCAGAATGTAAAGGGAAGGGTTTGGAGAGTGCAAATGCAATAGGAGACACAGATGTTTTTGTTGTGGTTCCGATAGGCGGTGCTATCGTACATCCACATTGATGGAGACTTCAACCCACAAAGGGTAACGGCTGCACGAGTCCATGGAGGGCTCCACCCACGAAGGGTCCACGAAGAAGCAACCTTGTCTATCCCACCATGGCCGTCGCCCACGAAGGACTTGCCTCACTAGTGGTAGATCTTCACGAAGTAGGCAGTCTCCTTGCCCTTACAAACTCCTTGGTTCAACTCCATAATCTTGTCGGAGGCTCCCAAGTGACACCTAGCCAATCTAGGAGACACCACTCTCCAAGAAGTAACAAATGGTGTGTTGATGATGAACTCCTTGCTCTTGTGCTTCAAATGATAGTCTCCCCAACACTCAACTCTCTCTCACGGGATTTGGATTTGGTGGAAAGAAGATTTGAGTGGAAAGCAACTTGGGGAAGGCTAGAGATCAAGATTCATATGGTAGGAATGGAATATCTTGGCCTCAACACAAGTGTAGGTGGTTCTCTCTCAGAAAATGTAAGTTGGAAGTATAGGTTTGTTCTGATGGCTCTCTCCACGAATGAAGAGGAGGTGGAGGGGTATATATAGCCTCCACACAAAATCTAACCGTTACACACAACTTGCCAATCTCGGTGGGACCGAATTGAGAAACTCGGTCGGACCGATTCAGCAAATCTAGGGACCGTTAGGATTTTCGATGGGACCGACATGCAACTCGGTAGGACCGATATGGTTAGGGTTAGGGCATAACGTAATCTCGATGAGACCGATTACCCAAACTCGGTGAGACCGATTTTGCTAATAAGCTAACCAGAGAGTTGGTCAGGTAAACTCGGTGGGACCGATTCGCTCATTCCGGTGAGACTGAAATGTTACGAAAGGGAAACAGAGAGTTTACATTGCAATCTCGGTGGGACCGATCGCTCATCTTGGTGGGACCTAAACGTACGAAGGGAAACAGAGAGATTACAATCCCATCTCGGTGAGACCGAGATCCCTATCGATGAGACCGATTTGCCTAGGGTTTGTGGCAGTGGCTATGAAATCTGAACTCGGTGGCACCAGATAGAAAGAATCGGTGGGGCCAAGTTTGACTTTTGGTTTAGGTCATATGTGGATGTGACAAAGTAGTTATGGGCTTTGGAGCATATCACTAAGCATTTTGAGCAAGAAAGCCATTAAGAAACACCTCATCCCTCCTTGATAGTATTGGCTTTTCCTATAGACTCAATGTGATCTTGGATCAGTAAAATAGAAAATGAAGAGTCTTGAGCTTTGAGCTTGAGCCAATCCTTTTGTCCTTAGCATTTTGAGGGGTCCACTTTTCTCATCCATGCCATGCCAATCATTGAGCTTTCCTGAAATATTTATCTTGAAATAGCATTAGCTCAATAGCTATATGTTGTTAGGAATTACCAAAACCACATAGGGATAGTTGCACTTTCAATCTCCCCCTTTTTGGTAATTGATGACAACATATAGATCAAAGCTTCGACAAATGATAATAAGGAAAACATTGTCACTTTGAGAAGTATGTGAAAAGCAAGAGCTCCCCCTAAATTTGTGCATAGTTTAAGATTTGCTTTGGACTGCAGATGCACAATGAGTTAGGATCATGGGTTACTCCTCCATGTCACATACATCTTGATGCACAATGAATTAGCAGACTAAGGCATAGCCTAGTGGTGGGGAGGGGTTGATGACTTCCCACCCACCCAGGTTCAAGGCATGGTACTTGCAATTTGGGTTTGTTGCATCAATTATACTGTAGGGGGTTCCCTTACTGTCTTTCTATCAAAAAAAATGATAACAATTAAATACATGCACTCATCACCAAGAAAAGTGAATGATCATATAGAGATATAAAAGGATAATGTCATCCAACAAGCATTAAGGTAGCATATGATCAAACACATGATCATCCAAGTATCTCACAAAAGCATAGAGTATCTCAAACAAGCAAATAACAAAGTGCAACCACCAAAAACAAGAGAGAACAAAAAGCAACACTCTCTCTCGAAGCCTATGATCTATACATTTTCTCCCCCTTTTGCAACAAGTTACCAAAAAGTTCATAAAAATGCATAGTGCTAGATCGACTCTCAGGCTTGGTCTTCAGGTGGTGGTGTAGATAGAACTCCAAGGACGAAGGCATCAGTTAATGTAGATGGAGCTGGTGGAGTGGGTGCTGGAGCTGGATGCACTGAAGTTGTAGCTGGTGCAGATGATATAGCTCTGATGTCTGTAACTGGCACTGCAGCATATCTCTGACTTTTGGGCACTCTAGCAAATGCATCAGTGGTAGACTTGCCCTTCTTCTC
Organism: Triticum dicoccoides; assembly: GCF_002162155.2. Classification (NCBI taxonomy): domain Eukaryota; kingdom Viridiplantae; phylum Streptophyta; class Magnoliopsida; order Poales; family Poaceae; genus Triticum; species Triticum dicoccoides. The sequence continues at coordinate 389,656,380 of NC_041393.1, read as the reverse complement.
CTGCACTTCATCCTGAAGTTGCTCAACAACTGACTGTATCTCAGTGACCTTCAAATCTAAATCATAGAACTTCTGCTCCATGATCCTCTCCAGGCTCTCCTGGTTTTGAGTCAGGGTGGCCAATCCCTTCTCAATCCTCAGAGTGGAGGAAATCAAGTAGCCAAGTTGATCTTGCTTGCTCTTCAGGAAATACTGAGATGCCTCATCAATGGTTGGCATCTTTGCAGCCTTTTCAGTCCTTGCTTTCTCCTTCTTTTCTTGTGCTTGCATAGAGGATGGTTCATTTTCATCCATCACAACAGTGTTTTACTCAAAGTCTCGGTAGATGGGCATGTGCTCCTTGTCCAAGAGATATGTGCCAGTGTCCATCTTGGAGTTGATTAGCTCCTGGATCTATGGGTCATATCCACAACTTCTGTTCTGATCTGCAGCTGTCCTCTTGATAGTTTCCACAATTAGGCTCATGACTTTGAACTTTTGAGGCACATCAAATATGTGAAGCAGGTTAATTGCATGGCCTCTGATCATCTTGTGATCACCTGACTTTGGCAATGGAGTATGCCTGAGGATTCAGTTGATTGTTGGCAAACCTGAAAGAAGGTACTATACTGATCCAAATTTGTGTGTGTCAACAGCAACATCTGGGATCTCTCTGTACGTATGTGCCATGGAGTTGTGATCCTTCTTCTTCTTGGCATAGACATCCAAGTCATCCTCATTCTCCTTAGGAGCATTGATCAATTTTGCCCATTCTTCAACTGTTGATTGGTACCTAGTACCTTCAGACATCCAGACAATCCTTCCATCTGGGTAGAAATGAGCTGTGGAGTAGAACTGCATAATAAGCTCATCATTCCACTTTGTGAGATTCTGCCCAACAAAGTTCTCTACTCCACAAGACTTGAAACTATCATAGACTCCAGGATAGTGCTCTTCATTTTCCCTGATGTACCTCCAGTCCACCCATCTCATATCACAGACTATAGGCTTCTTGTCAAGCAACACTGTCTCATAGAAGTCATGGTGTTCCTTTGTATGGAACCTGTAGTCCACAATAGTTCTTCTCCTGACTGCATAGGGATCAGTCAATCTCCACTATCTGAATCCTGCATCCTTCCTGAGCTTCATGTCCTCAGCTACTGGATGAGCATCATTGTGATCTAGAATTTTGGGCTTCAACTTCCTCAAGACATGTGACTCATCTTCTTCTTCTTCTTTGCAGCTTCAGGCACTAGGGCCTTGTTCTTCTCTCCAGCAAGAATATTCCTTGTATTCCTCTTGGGTGCAGCTTTGGGCTTTGGTGCAGCTGCCTTGGGAGCTTCTTTGGGTTTTGATGGAGTAGCCCCTGACCTTATAGCACCTCCCATAAGCTTTTGAGCTTTAGGTGCTGGTGCAGCAACCTCTTCCTCTTCTTCTTCAGAGTCTCTCCTCATAGAGGGCTTGCCAAGTACTTTGGCAGCTTCATCTTCAGACTCAATGGTGAACTTCATGGTTTCACCAGTGGCAACCTTCCTAGGTTTGGAAGTGGGAATCCTTCTTGTAGTTGTCTTCTTCTGCATTCCTGGCTTAGTGGCAGCAGTTGTGCCATATTCCTTGTTCAGCACCTTCTTCTTTGAGGTGGCCTCATCCTCAACAGCCACATAGTCCTCATCCGCAGAATCTAAGGTTCTCTTCTTTCTGGCCCTGGTGGCTGCCTTTGGCAAGTTGCTGGGTGTGCTCCTGCTACCATCATCATAACTGCTAGAGGGACTAGTGCCCTCACTCATATGAACTTGCTCCTCAGACTTGTTTTGACTATCACTCTGATCTGACATGATGCAAACACTGACAGCAGACCCTGTGAATAGATATAGATGAGATAGATAGGATGAGCATCACAAAGTACAGAGGTTTTTGCAAAAGAATGAGTCAAAAACTTAGTTTTAGTTTTCCATAGAAAGCATTTCGGATCTACCGTTTTGAAAACTCAATGATACCGAAGCAGCTTTTGGAACCTAAACTAGTGAACTTGGTCAGACCGAGTCACAGTTCGGTGGCACCGAGACTGCTAGGGTTTCACAAAGTCCTAAACTCGGTCACACCGATCTGCAATTCTTGGTCAGACCGAGAATCACATGTGCAATGGCCTTAGCCAAATCGGTGGAACCGATTTCTACAACTCGGTTGGTCCGAGATGATTTCGGCGGAAACCTAACCCTAAATTTTCAATCCACATCTAAACTACGGAGTGATTTCGCTGGATAGAGTGATCTCAATCGTGGCAAGATACATGGCAAAACAATGTGCTAGGAATCGCAGTGAGATTAGCACAAGGATCAAGTCCATACCCTAAGTGCGGTGATGGACCTGCTATGGAAGCAACGGCGGAGACGATTCTCATTGACGGTGGCAGAGACCAGCGGCGGGAGGCAGCTGGCGACGAGGAGGACGATTCGGAGACCCAGGGAAGCAGAGCAGGCTGAGCGCGGGCGAAGGGGTTCGGAGAAATTTCCAAATTTTGGCCCGGGGATATATATAGCCTGACCCTGTCGGTGTGACCAAGTGGAACAACTCGGTGGCACCGAGATGCATAACTGCAAGCAGTTACTGCAACTCGGTGTGACCGAAAAGTTCAAATCGGTTGCACCGAGATTGAAAACCTAGATCGACTTAGTGATCTCGGTATGACCGATATGGATGAATCGGTCAGACCGAAACGCACAAATAAGTTTTGGAGGTTTAAGTCTATGACGAATCGGGGACTCCGAGTGCTCCTCACACAGAGTGGTTCGAATCTGACTTGATCAAACTTTGTGATGTAGCATGAATAGAGTTTGAGACAAGAAAAGCATAGATAGCTAGAGAAGGTTCTTAGGCATTCTTGTCCATCCACTTGGCAAAAGAAAATAAACCAAACAATCAAAGCAACAAGTGGATGTCCTCGAATGAGTAAATTATGCAACCAACATGCTCACACAATAAAATGGCAAATGACATATGTGGCAAAGCATGCACAACCAAATATAGCATCTATCAAGCAATTGGCGATGACTAGGTCATCTATATATGAGTATATTGACTTAGGAGTCAAATGAGAACATTTGATCATAGGTCATACTCATCGTTTAAGCACAAGTGGGGTTACCACTTTTACATAAAGCATTGTTGTGTTCACACCATTAGAGTTGCTTTAGCTCAATTCTTAGAGTAAAGCTCCCCCTAGATGTGAGATCCCCCCTAAGAGGGATGAACTAACCTTAGGTTTTGTTGATGATGACTTCATGTAGGTGTTGAAGATGTGGATGCTCAATGTTGATGTAGATTATTTGGAGCAATCCTTTGGAGTGAGTTGCACTTTCAATACCTACACGGGTTAGTCCCACAAGGAACAACCAAGGATATCCATAGACATAGAGTGATGCACACACAAGATGATGTCCATGAAAGCATTAGGTTACCTTGTCCCTTGTCTTACCAACAAGAGGGTTTGTAACTCCATGAACTAGTGCAAGATGTGGAAGTTGATTGCACTTGTTCTTGCCAAAATGATAAGAGTGAAGTATGTTGGCGGAGTCACCCTCAAGGACTCTCTAGTTCTTCTTCTTCGGGATCCACATCATCTTGATGAGAATCCTTGGAGTTGTAGTTGTACTTGATGAAGTAGAACTTGACGTAGCCTTGGGAACCCACTTGACCAAGGCCTTAGGAGCTTCTTCAAATGCATCAATCTCCTCTTGAAGCTTATCCTTGCCTTTTTGCTTGTGGTCTTGTGGTGGAAGATCATCTTGAGCTTGTGTCCCTTTGAAAGAAGTAGGATCATACTTCTCTTGTTGAGGAACAAACTTTGTCTTGGGGTATTGATCTTCTTCCCACTCAACTCCATTGGCATTGAACTTTCGTTCAAAACCAACACCTTGGTTCTTTCGGTGCCTTGCTTGCTTGTGTACAATTTCCTCGGATTGCTTACTCCCGGCAAGGCTCTTGTAAACACCTTTCTCTATAATTCCCTTCAATAAGCTATTTTCTTGCTCAACTGTAACTTGGCTAAGAGAATCATTAGTGGAATCAAGAGAACTACTAGAAGCAACAACATTGGATTTAGAATGATTATTGTTACTACTAGAGGAAGAATCTTTCTTGTTCTTGTTACTAGACTTGACTTGAGGAATATAAGTGGATAAGAGTAAACGCTTGGCAATGTAAGAAGAACTTTTCTTGCGAAGATCATCATTGATTGCCTTTAAGAACTCATGCTCTTGCTCAAGGTTGAGCTTTTCAAAGCGTAACTTCTCATGAGTCCTTAAAAGTTCTCGATGATCTCCTAAGATAGTTTCATGAGCTAACTTAAGAGTGTTTAGTTCTTTAGTTAGAAGCTCAATCTTCTCCTTATCATTGTCATTCGTTTTATCTTGATTAGCGTGATTAATTGACATTTCATCATAGTATTCATCACTAGAGTTGTCAACAAGTAAATCATCATCACCTAACAAGTCATCTTCATCACTATTGAAATCAACATACTCGGGGTGTGATACCTTTGGGCCTTTAGCCATGAAGCATCTTCCAAGTCCTTCATTTGGTGAATCAAATATGTCATAGGAGTTGGTTGACACAAGTGCTAGACCGACAACACCTTCATCTTGAGTATATTCGGAGTCGGAGTGATAGCTTCTCTCGGAGTGATTGTCGGAGTTGGAGCTGGATACCCATTCACCAACATGAGCTTGATGTCTTCGTTTTGTGTAGCTCCTTGATGACTTGTCCTTCCTTTCTGAATCCTTGCTTCTCCGGGATGTTCTTCGTTCATAACGATCATCTCTACTCCTTCTCTCTCTTGATGGTGATTCTTCTCTTCTACTTCTCCTTTTTGGAGAATCCTCTCTTCTTTTGTAGGGTGCCGTACACTCATTGGAATAGTGTTCGGGTCTTCCACAATTGTAGCAATTATGCTCATGACTAGAAGATCTTTTGTTATTGTAGGATCTTGACTTGGAACTTCTCTCTTTGCTTCTACTCTTGTAGAACTTGTTGAAGTTCTTCACCATTAGGCTCAATTCTTCATTGAAGGTTTGTTTCTCACTTGATAATGTGGGAGCTTCACATGAGGCTTTGTAAGCACCACTTGACTTGTTGTGGAGCTCCTCCTTATCATTGAGTGACATCTCATGAGCAACAATTCTTCCAATGACTTCCGTTGGCTTGAGATCTTTGTAATTCGGCATCATTTGGATCAATGTGCACACGGTATCATATTTTTCGTCCAAAGCTCTTAGGATCTTCTTGATGATGAATTTGTCGGTCATCTCTTCACTTCCTAAGCCGGCAATCTCATTTGTGATAAGAACAAGCCTAGATTACATTTCAACGACACCTTCACCATCCTTCATTTTGAACTTGTCAAGTTGACTTTGAAGCACATCCAACTTGGATTCCTTGACGGAGTCGGTACCTTCGTGCATGTCAATCAAAGTATCCCAGATTTCCTTTGCATTCTCAAGAGGCTGATTTTGTTGAATTCTTCGGGGCACAATCCGTTGAAGAGGATATCACAAGCTTGAGCGTTGTATTGCAGCATCTTCAACTCTTCCGCGGTAGCTTCACGGTTTGGTTCTCTCCCATCAAAGAATTCACCTTGCAAGCCAATACACACAATAGCCCAAACGACAGGGTTATGTCCAAGAATATGCATTTTCATATTATGCTTCCAACTAGCAAAATTAGTACCATCAAAGTAAGGACCTCTACGGTGATAGTTTCCCTCGCTAGACACCATACTCTCCTAGGTTGTGAAACCAAGGCTATGACTACCAAAAGCTATGAAAATCAAAGCAAAAGGAAACCTGGCTCTGATACCACTTGTAGGATCGAAAGTATGTCTAGAGGGGGGTGATTAGACTACTTGACCAAATGAAAACTTATCCTTTTCCCAATTTTAGTTCTTGGCAGATTTTAGCAAAGTTGGACAAGTCAAGCAATCTTAACACAATTCAAGCAAGCATGCAAAGAGTATATGAGCAGCGGAAAGTAAAGCATGCAACTTGCAAGAATGTAAAGGGAAGGGTTTGGAGAGTGCAAACGCAATAGGAGACACGGATGTTTTTGTCGTGGTTCCGAAAGGTGGTGCTATCATACATCCACATTGATGGAGACTTCAACCCACGAAGGGTAACGGCTGAACGAGTCCACGGAGGGCTCCACCCACGAAGGGTCCACGAAGAAGCAACCTTGTCTATCCCACCATGGTCGTCGCCCACAAAGGACTTGCCTCACTAGCGGTAGATCTTCACGAAGTAGGCGATCTCCTTGCCCTTACAAACTCCTTGTTTCAACTCCATAATCTTGTCGGAGGCTCCCAAGTGACACCTAGCCAATCTAGGAGACACCACTCTCCAAGAAGTAACAAATGGTGTGTTGATGATGAACTCCTTGATCTTGTGCTTCAAATGATAGTCTCTCCAACACTCAACTCTCTCTCACAGGATTTGGATTTGGTGGAAAGAAGATTTGAGTGGAAAGCAACTTGGGGAAGGCTAGAGATCAAGATTCATATGGTAGGAATGGAATATCTTGGCCTCAACACAAGTGTAGGTGGTTCTCTCTCAGAAAATGTAAGTTGGAAGTGTAGGTTCGTTCTGATGGCTCTCTCCACGAACGAAGAGGAGGTGGAGGTGTATATATAGCCTCCACACAAAATCTAACTATTACACACAACTTGCCAATCTCGGTGGGACCGAATTGAGAAACTCAGTTGGACTGATTCAACAAATCTAGTGATCGTTAGGATTTTCGGTGGGACCGACATGCAACTCGGTAGGACCGATATGGTTAGGGTTAGGGCATAACGTAATCTTGGTGAGACTGATTTTGGTAATAAGCTAACCAGAGAGTTGGTCAGGTAAACTCGGTGGGACCGATTCGCTCACTCTGGTGAGACCGAAATGTTACGAAAGGGAAACAAAGAGTTTACATTGCAATCTCAGTGGGACCGATCGCTCATCTCAGTGGGACCGAAATGTTACGAAGGGAAATAGAGAGATTACAATCCCATCTCGGTGAGACCGAGATCTCTATCGGTGAGGCCGATTTGCCTAGGGTTTGTGGCAGTGGCTATGACATCTGAACTCGGTAGCGCCGGATAGAAAGAATCGGTGGGGACGAGTTTGACTTTTGGTTTAGGTCATATGTGGATGTGAGAAAGTAGTTGAGGGCTTTGGAGCATATCACTAAGCATTTTGAGCAAGAAAGCCATTAAGCAACACCTCATCCCTCCTTCATAGTATTGGCTTTTCCTATAGACTCAATGTGATCTTGGATCACTAAAATAGAAAATGTAGAGTTTTGAGCTTTGAGCTTGAGCCAATCCTTTTGTCCTTGGCATTTTGAGGGGTCCACTTTTCTCATCCATGCCATGCCAATCATTGAGCTTTCCTGAAATATTTATCTTGAAATAGCATTAGCTCAATGAGCTACATGTTGTTAGGAATTATCAAAACCACCTAGGGATAGTTGCACTTTCAACCGCCACTAAGATCATATTCTTGTGTTCAGATTTGGGGAGACCCTCTACAAAATCCATGTTGATGTGTGTCCAAGCAAAATCAGGCACTAGCAAGGGCTGGAGAAACCCAGGAGATGGAGAATGATGTGCTTTATTGATTTGGCAAACGGGACATCGTTGAACAAAAACTTGAACTTCTTTCCTCATTCCTGGCCAAGTGAATAGGATTTTCAGCCTGTGATATGTTGCCCTTTCCCCAGAGTGTCCTCCCAATTCAGAGGTGTGGAAGGAGTTGAGAAATGATTTCCTCAGTTCATTGTTGTGACCAATAACATTTTTTCCTTTGTATCTCAAAACTCCACTTGTGAGAGTGTAATGAGGGTGTCCTGTGGGGGTAATTGCTAGCTGAGTGATCAGATCAGAGCACTTAGAATCATTCTTATAGTTGTTTACTACTTCTGTGATCCATGCTAGAATTGCAGTACTAGTTCCCAATGTATGAATAGCATGCTTGACACTAGATAGAGCATCAGCCACTCTATTTTCTTTGCCCTTTTTGTACTCTACTGTGAATTTGTAGCCCAACAATTTAATGAGGAGTTTATGTTCCACTCCTTTTGTTACTTTCTGCTCCTGGATGTGCTTCAAACTCTGTTGATCAGTTCTGATGATGAGTGAGGAAGATGAAAAATAGTGTTTCCATTTTTTTATTGCTTCAATGATTGCTAAGGCCTCTTTATCATAAGTGGACCAGTCAGCAGCTTTGGGCCCCAAGGCCTTGGTTAGGAATGAAATGGGTTGGCCTTCTGCATGAGTACAGCTCCAATGCCATAGCCAGATGCATCAGCTTCAAGGACAAAAGGAAGTGAGAAATCACGCAGAGCAAGGACTGGTGCTTTGGTCATTTTGTCCTTTAGTTGTTGGAAGGTAGTAGCTGTATTAGTCCACTTGAAGCCCTCCATTTTCAGTGCTTCAAACAGTGGTTTGAAAATCAAGCCATAATTCTAGATAAACCTTCTATAGTAATCAGCTAGTCCCAAGAAGCTCCTTAAATGTGTCACATTTTGGGGAGTAGGCCAGCTGACAATGGCTTCCACCTTGGCAGGGTCTGTGGAGACTCCTTTGTCAGTAATAACATAGCTCAGGCACTCCACCTTTGATTGTGCAAAAGTGCACTTTGAGATTTTGGCATATAATTGATGTTTCCTCAGGGCTTCCAAGACTAGAGCTAGATGTTCCAAGTGTTCCTAGTACATCTTGTTGAATATTAAAATGTCATCAAAGAAAACTAGCACATAATGTCTTAATAGAGGGCCCAAAACAGTGTGCATAAGTTGTGTGAAACTTGGAGGTACATTAGTCACTCCAAATGGCATGACCAGGAATTCAAATAACCCTATATGTGTGGTAAAAGCAATTTTTTCTATGTCTCTTTCCTTCATTCTGGTTTGGTGGTATCCACTTCTGAGATCTATCTTGGTCAGGATGGTCGCTCCATTTAGCTCATCAAGCAAATCTTCGATCATAGGTATAGGATATTTGTTTATGATTGTATATGCATTTATTTTCCTGTAATCAATCCATAATCTCCAAGTTAAATCATTTTTCTTCACCAATATAGCAGGGGAGGAATAAGGGATGTGGCTTAATCTGATAATCCCTTTTTGAACTAGGTCCTTGATTATTTCATCCAATGTATTTTTTGGTGATGAGGAAGTCCACATGCTCTTTGATTGATCACAGGAGCTCCAGGCTCTAAATTGATTGCATGGTCACGGTCCCTCTATGGTGGTAGGCCAGTGGGCTCAGCAAAAATATCTTTGAAATTGTCCAACATTTCAGCTATTGCAGGTTTGTGAACATTATAAGGGACATTTTCCAGTTGGACAGGTTGTGATGAGAACATTACTACCTTGGATAGGACCAAAAATATTGCATACATGTATATTTGTGAGGTGATTTCTAATGCAAACTATGCAATAATTTATTTATGTCATCCAGGACAAAAATACTTCACTGACTTTTGTGCCATGTCTAATTGCAGGTGTATGGGACATTGGTACAATCCACATATGAAGATGAGGGAAAAGGAGAAGTTTAGGTGTTGTTCAGAAATTCCTCTCACGTCACTTTTGGGCCAAGAGAAGATAGAGTCCAAGTCTCTCACGTTCTGGATTCAGATTCGGGCTGCACAGACATACCTGACTCAAAACGCCAAGAACTCTTTCATACGGACTCCGAATTGGGTGATTCTTCTTTTATTGGAAAGTAGATTTCGTTCTCTTTCCAACCCAATTGGATTTACCTTTATATTCATCCGGAGCATTGATATATTGACGAAACAATCTGACGCTGCAGCAAAATCCGAGTCAAACTACAAGTCCAAAGGTGTTGCATCACCTCCACTTGGGTCCATGAGCCTTGTACGACCTAGGGTTAGTTTTAGGTTGCCTTGGGACGTCCTCCCACCTCCTTGGCCTCCACCCCTTTCTCCTATATAATTAGATCCATCTAGTATCTTTTTCCTTGGGATTTGTTTAGTTAAAAGATAGCCATTGCAACTTCGTGTACTTCGTTTGTGTCCAGCGACCAGACCAAGACCTCTTACGGATCCCCACTTTTATCAATACTTCATCCATATTTGCAATATTCATATTGCTTTTATCATATTCTTGCTTGTTCTTCGATTGCTTGCAGGAATAGACCTCGTGGTTAGGCTGATCATGCTTCCGGCATCGTCAGTAACCTCCGGGAGATTGGTTTAGCGACTGCTAAGGTGCAACGTCGTGCACGTTTGTAGTCGGGTCATGAAAATTGCCTCCACAAAATCGATAGTTATCATCTCATCAAAAGATTGGGACCCTTGCCTCTATCAGGTTAAATCCACATAAGAGCTCCACTGAGCATGTTATCCAATATATTGTCCATATCTTGAAGTATAGGAGTACAAGGACTTGTGGGCAAGCTTTCATCAATAAATGTTATTGTTTCTCCGGTGGTATTTCTGACTCCTAGTCTCATTTTTGGTAGATCAAAAGTGACAGGACTGTGTCTGTACATCCAGTCTGCTCCTAGGATTATATCATATCCTGTAAGTTGCAGAACTCTGAAATCAAACACAAGTTCAATGCCCTAAATTTGCTAAGGAGCTTGGAAACAAGAGAAATCACTAAGTAGCTTTCCTCCATCAGCTACATTGTTGGGGGTATAACTACTAGGTATGACCCGCCCAGGAGGGGTCGGGTCATGCCATTGGTGACTTAAAGATGAAGAGGCCCGATAAGGTCCAAGAAGACATGGAGCTGGCGGTTCATAGAGCGAGCCTGATGAAGGCCCAAGACCCAGAAACGGCTTGAGGCCCACAGGAGTGAGCCACCATATGTTAAACTTGTTTTGTAAGGCAAGCTTAGTTAGAAACCGAGTCGACCACATTTTGTGTGAGCCGGCCAGGACTCTGTAAGCCGCCGGGCATTAACCTATGTATAAAGGGGTGACCCCGCGGCAGGTTAACTCAAGAAACAATCGATCGAGAACTAGGTCAAGCGTATTCGGTCCTTGGTAATCGAAACCCAAGTAATACAACCTAAAGCAAGAGTAGGTTTTTACCTCATTGAGAGGGGCCGAACCTGGGTAAACTCTCTGTGTCCTTTGTCCCCTTCAACCCCTTCAAGCTACCTAGTTGTGATGGCTCCACAACTAAGTCCTTTTGCTAGGGCATCTGCCTGTTAAGTCCACGACAGTTGGCGTCCACCATGGGGCTAACGCACGGTGGTTTCGAGTTCTTGAAGGGCAGCTTCTCAGGGAACAAGGGATATGCCATGGGCCGGATGACCAAGAGTCGCCGCTGGGGTCCCGAGGCCGATTCAATAGAATACGGGTACCGGGTCCCCTTCGGCAGAATCCACGTCTTCATCGGCAAGATCGGCGAGTCGGAACCTGAGCCGGACACCTGCACTGACATCATGGAGACGGCTCGGCGCGCGCGATCCACCAAGGTTCAAACCGTCGTGAAGCACACCTTTGTTGGTTTTATTCATGGGATGGATCTTGAGGAAGGATCTGTGTCCGGTGGAGAGACAACCATCTACTCTGATGATGAGTCCTCAACCGGTGAGACCAATTCCATGTATCAACTGCAAGACGGCGGGCTTGGGGCTATTCCAATGGCAATAGTATTCCAAACCCCTATGAGCCGCCGAACAGAGTGGAGATCTTCATGGCCAGTATGCAGCCAGTGCTAAATTCATCAACTATGGCGGCTATGACTTCCGGTTCAATGGCTGCGGCGACAGCCGGGGCAAGTGGCCCAGTGCGCCCGCCGGCTCAGGTCTTATCCGAGCTCTTGGATGTGGCAACACTAATGGATATAGAAGTAACTTCGGAGACTCAAGCACAGCATAAGGTGGACGTCACGAAACTGTGAGATGAGATAGCCCAGGCCAAGGAGGAGCTTAATGCAGAGAGCACTAGGATAGCGATGAAGCAAGGCGCCCTGGACGCCGAGTCGCAACAGATTCAAGCAGAAAATTTCTGGTTAAGCTTGGATCAGAACACATCTAACGCCGTTCTGCGAAGGAGGCACCAAACTTGTTTGCCTTTGAAGTACGATGCGAGGAATCTTTTCAACACGCCTGGGGCTGGATCAAGTAACCCGCCTGACGTAAACAGGGCTGTTGAGGCGCCCGTGACCGGGGTAATGGTTCAACCACATATTGCAGACCCGCCTCGCTTGAATTCGACCCTGCCTCAGCAAGTGCCAACGCCGCCGGGTCATTATTCTAACCCTTTGGATAACATGATTGATGCGGCATCGGACTGGCGGCTCTCCCGGTGCAAGGCGAGTCTCCCATGGTGGTCGAGATACGAAGGGTAGGAGAGCTTCTTCAAACCGTGGTAGCTCAACAAGCGGTGTACTCATACAGCCGCGAGAGGATTCATTCGACTCCACGCCCTAGTCAGAGTTATAGCCGGCATATTGAATCGCCGGCTGTTTCGAGCAGTGAGCGGTGTCATAACCATCCTCGTGGGCATGACCCACCACATGTTGATAACCATGATCAGGTTTTGGTGGACCAGGCCAGGGCACGTCGGGAGGTTGAACTGGCGGCTCAGTTAGCGGCTCATCAATGACCTCAGCTTAACCCGTGGGTGTCTGTGGAGGCTGGGATGACTTCTAGGACCATTGGTGTGTCGTGCCTAGTGCCGGATTTGCGTATTGAGCTCATGCCCAAGGATTTTAAGGGCCCCCACAAGGTGCCCAATTACACAACGGATCAACCCCCGAAGACTTGGATTGGAAGCTATGAGCTAGCCATGGAGATGTTGGACGTCAATGATGCTGTGTGCGCTAAGTATTTCACCATGATGTTGGATGGGCCGGCTCGCACCTGGCTAAAAGGACTGCCCCCTAACTCTATCAGATCATGGGATGAATTGAAGACGCGCTTTATTCAGAATTTCAAGGACACATGCAAGCAGCCTTTGTCAATTCTTGATTTAGACACTTGTATCAAGAGTGAGGGCGAGTCAACCGCCCATTTGGTATGTTGGATTTCGGCTATTGCCCACTCATCGGATAGCATCAACGCCGGTTTAGCCGTCCTGATTTTGGAGGAAAATTGTCGGTTCCTTCCCCTCAAACAGAAGCTGGGGCGGCCTAAGTGCCACTTCAATAATATGGGAGAGCTCATGGTGGCTCTTGTCAAATACGCCGAATCTGATAATACTAAGGACCCTGAGTCTGATGAGGAGAAGGCTAGCAAGGGGAAGAAGAACGGCGGCGCAAAGGGACAGCAGCATAATACGGCGGGTCAAGGTCATAATGGTAAGCGCAAGCAAGCCGACGGCGGTTCAGATTTTGTGGCTAATACCAACACACAGAACAACAATCAGCGTCGGAAGGGGAAGTCATCAACACCCCGGTTTGGCGGGCCAAAGTTCAACCTTGAGGAGATAATGAATCAACCTTGCCCAAAGCACGGTTCTCAAGACAAGCCGACCACTCATCTATGGAAAGATTGCTTCATCATGAGGGAGTATAGAAATTCCGCCTTTTATCAGGACAATCATGGCCCGCATGGCGGGTTAGGGTCCAGCTCTCACGGGCCCGGCTTTGGAGGTGGCAGCTCAAACTCTGGATTTGAAGGCCAGGGCAATCAAGGTGGTTTTAATCAACAGCCCAATCAAGGTAATCAGCAGCAGCAGTCTAGGTATCAGAGTAATCCAAAGCAGCTGAATAGTAGACAATATCATGTTTTTACCACGAGCTTGTGCAAGCGAGATCAGAAGGTTCATAAACGAGCGGTGAGTGCAGTTGAGTCGGCAGTCCCTTGATACTTACGATGGTCAAAGCAGCCCATTGTATGGAGCCGTGAGGATCACCCGCCCTGGGTTGACAACCCGGGTCAACTAGATTTGGTGGTTGCTCCCTAGGTTGGAGGTTACAAATTCACGAAGGTGCTTATGGATGGTGGCAGTAGTATCAATATCATGTATTATGATACTTTTCGCTGTATGAATCTGACTAACAAAGATCTTAAGCCGTCCTCTACATCCTTTCATGGGGTGGTGCCTAGTAAGTCGGCATATCCGGTGGGTAAGATAGCCTTGGAAGTAGCTTTTGGTAATGAGCATGACTACAAGGCTGAAACTTTGACTTTTGAAGTTGTTAAGATCAAGAGCCCTTATCACGCCTTGTTCGGGCGGCCGGCTTGCGCCAAGTTTATGGCACGGCCTTGCTATGTTTATCTGCATCTTAAAATGTCGGGTCATAAAGGTACCATCACGGTGCATGGTGATAGGAAGATAGCATTGGAGTGTGAAGAGAGCGATGCTGCTTATGCTGAGTCTGTTTGTGCAACAGAGGAGTTGAAGTTCTATAAACATAATGTTAATCCGACAGACATGACCCCCTTGAAGAAGCCAACCACCGAGCATGACCCTTTGTTGAAGTTTAAGTCGGCAGATGATACCAAGCAAGTTGATTTTGTCCCTGGCGACTCATCCAAGCATTTCAGTATCAGTGCTAACCTGGATCCAAAACAGGAATGTGCACTCATCGAGTTCATCCATGAGAACCGGGACATCTTTGCATGGAAACCTTCAGACATGCGAGGTGTACCGAGGGAACTCGCTGAGCACACTCTCAATATTGATCCTAAGTTTAAACTGGTCAAGCAATTCCTTTGTTGTTTTAATGAAGAGAGACACAAGGCCATTGGAGAAGAAGTGGGCCGGCTCTTGGCGGCCGGGTTTATTATTGAAGTTTTTCATCCTGAATGGTTGGCTAACCCGGTGCTGGTACTTAAGAAAAATGGCAATTGGCGCATGTGTGTGGATTACATAGACCTTAATAAGGCATGTACGGTTGATCCTTTTGCTCTCCCTCATATTGATCAGATTATTGATGCTACGGCGGGTTGTGAGTGTTTGAGTTTTTTGGATGCTTATTCTGGTTATCATCAAATCAAGATGGTAGTTAAGGACCAGGAGAAAACATCTTCCATCACTCCCTTTGGAGCCTTCTGCTACGTGTCATGCCTTTTGGGCTCAAGAGTGCCCAGGCGACTTATCAGCGTTGTGTTCAGAATTGCCTCCACAGCCAGATTGGACGCAATGTTCATGGTTATGTGGACGATATTGTTGTGAAATCCAGGAAGAAGGAGACCTTGTTAGATGATTTGAAGGAGACCTTTGACAACCTCCGGGTCTACAAGATGATGCTTAACTCGTCCAAGTGTGTCATTGGTGTGCCAACAGGCAAGTTGTTGGGTTTTTTGGTTTCTGAGAGAGGTATTGAAGCTAACCCGGAGAAAATCAAGGCTATCACTTCTTTGGCTAAGTCGGCATGTATCAATGACGTCTAGCGTTTGGCAGGTCGTATCGCGGCTTTAAGCCAGTTTATAAGTCGCTTGGGAGAAAAGGATATTCCTTTATACCAGATGATGAAGAAAACAGATCACTTTGTCTAGAGTAATGCTGCCAATCAGGCATTCGAGGCACTTACAAAACAATTGGCTTAGCCGCCGGTTCTTGCAGCTCCCACTGATAAGGAGCCCTTGCTTTTATATGTGGCTGCTAATAGCAAAGCCGCTAGCGTTGCGATTGTTGTGGAAAGGAAGGAATCAGGCAAGGAATATCCAGTTCAAAGGCCGGTTTACTATGTTAGTGAGGTATTAATTGAATATAAGCAAAGGTACCCACATTGGCGGAAGCTGGTTTATGGAGTGTTCATGGCTAGTCCTAAGTTGAAGCGGTATTTCCTTGGTCATCCCATCACTATGGTCAGTTCTGCTCCTCTGGGGGACATTATTCAAAACAAAGAAGCTACACGCCGGGTGGCCAAGTGGGCCATTGAACTTGGACCCCATGGTTTAAAGTATATGCCTCGGACAGCTATCAAGTCTCAAGCGCTTGTGGATTCATCAATTACTGGACAAAATTGCAGATGCCTGAGGAGAAGCCTGATAATACATATTGGACTATTCATTTTGATGGATCCAGGCAGTTGGAAGGCTCGGGGGCTGGAGTTATTTTTGACTTCCCCACGAGGTGATAAGTTTTGTTATGTCTTAAGGCTGATGTTTCCTTGTACTAACAATGCAGCTGAATATGGCCTTACTCCATGGTCTTTGGATGGCCAAAGAAATGAACTTAAGCCGGGTGAGGTGCTTTGGTGATTCAGATCTAGTGGCTCGGCAAGACTCAGGGACTTGGGATTCCAAAGACCCGCTCATGGTGGCTTATCACCGTGCGGTTGATGCTATTGTTGGTCATTTCAAGGGTTATCAAGTGGAACATGTTGATCGCAGGAAGAATGAGGCGGCTGATGGGTTAAGCCGGCTGGGGTCTCAGCGTAAGCCGGTACCACCTAATGTCTTTCTTGATATTCTGAATAATCCTTCACTTAAATTGCCTGCGGAGGAGGATATTGATGTTCCTGAGCCGGAGGCACAGTTGGTGGCGGCTCTTCATGCTATTCCTGATTGGAGAGTTCCGTATTTGGCTTATATGACCCGGGGTGAGTTTCCTGAGGATGAAACTTTGGTCAGGCAAATAACTCGGTGTTCTAAGTCAATGACCATCGTCAACGGCAAGTTACACCAATGCAGTGTCACAGGCGTGTTTCAGCGTTGTATTCTCCTGATGAGGGTCGTGAGATTCTATGAGAGATTCATGAAGGAGATTGTGGTAATCATGCCGGCACTAAGTCTCTCGTGGCTAAAGCTTTTCGTCATGGGTTTTATTGGCTGAGGGCTCATGCTGATGCAGATGATCTGGTTAGCAAGTGCGATGGTTGTCAGAAATTTTCTAGACGAGCTCATGTTCTGGCTCAAGAATTGAGGATGATTCCAATCACTTGGCCATTTGCAGTTTGAGGGCTGGATATGGTTGGACATTTGAAGAGATCCAAGGATAAAAAGACCCACCTTTTGGTGGCGGTTGACAAATTCAGAAAGTGGGTTGAGGCAGAGCCGGTCAGCAAGTGTGATACGGCAACGGCAGTTCAATTCACTAGAAAGGTGATTTTCCGTTTTGGTTACACTCATAGCATCATCACTGATAATGGTACTAATTTGTCTAAGGGTGCTATGAAAGAATTTTGTCAACGAGAGCATATTCGTCTTGACTTTTCCTCAGTGGCTCACCCCCAATCCAATGGTCAAGCTAAAAGAGCTGATCAAGTATTGAGAGGTATAAAGCCCCGGCTTATGGTCCCTTTGTGGAGGACGTCGGGTTGTTGGGTTGAGGAGTTGCCCTCAGTGCTTTGGAGTATTAATACTACCCCAACAGATCCACGGGTTATACGCCTTTCTTCATGGTTTACGGAGCAGAGGCAGTTCTTCCCAGTGACATCTGTCACGACTCGCCTCGTGTGGCAGCTTATGTTGAAGCTGATAATGAAACAACATGCCAGGATGATCTTGACCTCCTAGATGAGGAGCGTGACCTTGTGGCGGCTCGTTCAGCAATCTACCAGCAAGATCTGCGTCGTTATCATAGTTGCTGAGTTAAAACCCGGACCTTTCAAGAAGGTGACTTGGTGCTCCGGCTCATCCAGGATCAAACAGATATGCACAAGTTATCCCCACCTTGGGAAGGGCCTTTTGTGGTCAAAAAAACCTGAACAACAGGTCATACTACCTCATTGATGTTCGAGATCACAAGGACTCACGCACATCGGAGGGGGAGACCCGCCAACCTTGGAACATTGCTCATCTTCTGCCTTATTACACTTGAGCCACCGGCTCTTGTGTTGTACATACTTTCATCAATGTATATATTATGATCAATATAATAAAGCCGGCATCCCTGATAATTCAGGGCCTCTGTCATTTCATTTTTGAGCATCTAAGTCTTTATTGTCAATTCATAAGATTACTTGGGGGCTTCCTGCTCATTGAGCATAGCTGTGACTACCCTTTTGATCCGGCTTATACGCCTTGTTACAAATGACTTAGGGGCTTCCTACTCATTGATCATAGCTATGACTACGCTTTTGATCCGGCTTATACGCCTTGTTGCAAATGACTTGGGGGCTTCCTACTCAAGTTAAAAGGTTATCAAAGAGAACTTGCTGTAGTGCGCAGTTCAAACATAGGTATCCTGCCTTGATGGCTTATTATAGGTTACTTGTGGGCTTCATGTTCAATGAGCATAGATTTGTATACCCCCGCAATCGGCTTGTATGCTAGGTGTATTCACCAAATTCCGGGTTATCATGCATGTATGTCCTTGTCACTCCGCCCAGGTAATCCTGGAATGACCCGTCATACTCTCCACACTCAATCTTGTAAAAGACCCTGAACTTGTTGAGATTAAAACGGCGGTTGGTCATGTGAGGGCCGCCTTATAGAGTTGAATGAAAGATTAACTTAGTGGCAGTGCTGCCCATGAAAGAACTTGAAATTTCGGCTTGGCGGCCTATGAAAGCCTTGTTTTTTCTGATTTGTTGTTTTATCTGAACATTGTTTGGGTTCATATCCTTGTATCATATTGACATATGGTTTAAAACGAATCAGGCCATGTAGCCTTAATCCTTATGACTCATATTTGAGCGTATCTGGGGTTTTGATAACCTGTTCTGGCTTTGGACGTTAAGTCACCAATATACTTTGATTATGCACTTGGATTTATGTGCTCTAGGTCTTTGGGCTGTCATCCTTACTGGATATGGCGATGTAAGCCGACAGTATGAACCCATATCACAGGTACGTTTTTACTTGTTAAATGAATATGCACGGTTTGATGACTTGCCCTGGTTATAGACTTTAAAAGTCACCAGATAACATTTTGTTGGGCACTGTGACCCACCCTGGTGTAAACCGCGAGGGCATATGCTATTTATATTGTCTGCAGGAACATTGCAAAAATAGTATAATCTTCCTTGCAAATTTATCAAAGGCACATAGAAAATGCATCAGCAGTTTGAAGGCAGAAACATGCACGATGGCATGGCAGATCATGGTTTTCAAACTAGCCTATTACAAGGCTCTTTAATGCCCAAATTGATTAAATTGTTTTTTAGGAACAAGCATTATGCTGTAGTTTAAGAGCCGCCCCTCGAGTCAATTGTTCTGGGTTTGGCATGTTGAAGACTTCGGGTCATCCTGCACCGGTTCTTCTTCTTCTTCACCCATTGGCTGGAAGTCAGATGTGTCCCAGTTGATCCTAGTCAAAGCTCTAAATACAGATTCATCATCTATAAGGGTCGACGGATCAATATCAGGGCCGAAGGTATGCTTACGTGTTGGCGGGGTAAGATCCACAGCGTCATGAACCGGCGTTGCTACCCTTGATTTTTCTTTGGTGTAAGCCACCTGATATTTTGACAAGTTAGTCTCCTCAGCTAGTTTGCTTGCCAAAGGGCGCATTTCCCTTAAACACTTGGTGAAATCTGCTGCTTCAAAGGGTGACCCGTCCTCTTTTAAGCTTGCGCAGCCGGTGGCCAACTCTTCTGGGTCCAGTTCTGCTTGCCATGCCTTTGCCCGGCTTAGCGTGGTGATGGCACCGGCTCTGGCGGCTGATCACTTTAGTTCTTCAACTCTTTGAGGCAGCATAGATAACTTTTCCATCACTTCTTTGATGAGTGAAGGTGGTTGCTTTTTATGTGAGATGACAGATATGGCCCGTTGAGCGTCGGTATATAACTGCTCCACAAGAGTGTATGCAGCTTTAAGCTTCACGCGCATGTCTTGACCCATCTTGGAACTTCTGGAGCCTGCATCAGCAACAATATTGATAAACCGGCTGATGGTTGCTATGCATTGATAGTGAAAGATTAAAAGTACAAAATTACTTACCAAAGATAGCAGTTGTCATATTATTAATCTGATGCTTTAAGCTGGATAACTCTTCAGTCACCGGCTTAAGCGCAGCTTCCGCATCTTCAGCTCTTTTTAATAGAGTTGCCTTTTCAGTTTCCCAGCTGGTTCTCTCAGCACTGAAATCCCTTTTCATTTTTTCAGTCTCTTCTAAAGTAGTTTTCAGCTCTGACTTGGCCTTCGTGGTCTCTGATTGTTGGGACTTAATGTTTTGCCATAGGTCGGTGACTTGAGATTCCTTCATATTTAAATCAACCTGCAATATACAAAGACAGGCAGCATTATAATCATCTTATTTGAAGTCCCAAGCATAATACAAGTATTTTACTTGGCACTTGGGGGCTAATGCACATTGCTCTTTTTAAGGCAACTTTTTCATGATTCGGCTAGTTTCTTCAGCTGATGTTGGCTCATCGGGGCTACATATTTGGATTTGTTCATAAGTATGGTGATAAATCCCGACTTAGCTATGAAGCTTAAGCCGGCCCTTAGGTGCTACATATGTGGATTTTAGCACTACAATTTGAAGTCACGGCTTAACCTTCCAGTTTAAGCAGGCCCTTCGGGACTACTCGTTTTGATTCATAGAGTTAAAACTTGCTATGGAAAAGCCACAAGGTCAAAGATGCTATTTAAGTCTA
This sequence comes from Triticum dicoccoides, assembly GCF_002162155.2. Lineage (NCBI taxonomy): Eukaryota > Viridiplantae > Streptophyta > Magnoliopsida > Poales > Poaceae > Triticum > Triticum dicoccoides. The sequence goes on along the minus strand of NC_041393.1, from coordinate 389,635,939 downwards.
CAGCATATTCATTTTTTTCATATTCAGTAGACTTGGCGGCTGACAGATATATATGTATGGGAAGAGTTTTTGAGTATTTACCTCAAAGCGTTCTTTCATCAGATTGTCTAAGCCGGCTTCAAAGTCACGGTTGGTATGAAGGCGGTTTAGATAACGCGCCTGAATTTCATGAGCATTAAGCTGGACATAACTCTCCAGGTCCAGCTTCCACTTGCCCTTATCAGCAGCTGAAAATTCTTCCTTGGCACTATGTTTGGATAAAACAGTGGGGTTGCATGGTTCCGTATAGCCAACCCTGGTGACAATAACATCGTCAGCCTTTCTTCAGCAGGCTTGATGGGACTTGGCATCTTAGCACTTGCCGGGTTAACATCCATGGAATCCATGGTGACATTGTGTTCTTCGGCAGTGGATCATCATCAACAGTTTCAAGATGAGAAGCTTCTGACATCATTTGCTTCTCCGTCTCAGTGGTATTGGTGTCTTCGCCCGTTTTACTTGTTTTCGCCTTCTTTCTTGGTTTGGCTTTACCACTGGCAATGAGATACAAAGATATTAGCATGATTATTACAAAGGGTTTAAAAGCAAAGAAATTTAATGTTCTCACCCAGGGGAGACTTTGAAGAGGGGGATCTGAGTCCCAGTGGAGTCACCAGATGCCGAGTGAGAAGAAAGGTTAAGGGGTTGTCGAATGAGACCCGCCTTTGGAAAAGCTAAGTCGAAAATCTATGAAACCTCTACTTGACACTTGCGAGGAGCCGGCGTGTTGGGTAAGTCAAAGGAGAGATTCCCACCGCCGCTATTCGGGGTCGTGTGGCGAACTTCGTGTTGCTGCTTCTTCAAAATAAAGTTGGGATCCAAATAAGCTAAAGGGTGAGAAAACCTTACTTTCCGGCTCGCTTGATGAACTTTCTGTCTTGGCAGAGGTTCTGAGTCGGAGGAAAGGATAGTTACCTCTTCACAATCTGCATGGCTGGCCTCCGCATCATCCTGATAGTAATCAATGTCAATAAGATGAACAAAGAAAGAGCAATGGGAGTCAATTTCTACCTCTGACTCATCATCTAGAGTAAATAGACCATTTGCATCTGCTTTCTTTTTGGCGGGCTTCTTGGAAACCTTGGCCTTGGTTCTGACCTTCTTGGCTGGTTTATCCTGGAGTTTCTTACTCCAAAAGGGGGGATCATCCTACACAAGTCAAGTAACAGTGAGAAGACAGTTCAAGTAAATAATGAGTAAGTCGCAAGTTGTTCAAAATACTCATAGCTGGAGGTTTATTAAGGGTGCAGAAGGGATTCAACCCTATTTTGATGCAAGTTTCCAAGCTCTCGTTAAGCAGTGTTTTGGTCGTCCTGTTGATCTCATCATCATTCAGTCGTACTTGGCAGTGACATTGTAGATCCTTGACGTCACAGGTATATTCACACATCAAACCGGGCCGGTGGCTCAAGACAAAATTCTCCAAGCGACCCAGCACTGGACTAAATCAGCTCCGGTCAACCCATTGTCCATTAAGACTCTGATCTTTGAAAAGATGGGCATATATTTGGCCCTCTCTTTTATGATGATCCGTTATGGTAGAGGATGTCTATTGCTAAGCTGGCTTTCATGGTAACCCGACAGAGGATTTTTCACCTTCTAGAGATGTGTCTTTGCAATAAAACCAAGTTTGGTCCAAGTCCTTAGGATGACTGGGAGGTGCGGTCGCAGGAAAAGTGGCTTCTTTCGACCTATGAGTGGAAATGCCACCTAGTTCTAGGCTGGGCCCGTCTATGAACTCGGTCTGGCGGTTCAAGTAATAAAATTCCCTGAACAATTATATAGTGGGCTCTTGTTGAAGGTACACTTCACAGAAAATTTGAAATTTGCAGATGTTTGAAACAAAGTTTGGCCCAATATCTTGAGGGTGAAGTTGGAATAAGTGCAGCACATCATGAAAGAATTTTGAGTCGGGCAGGGTGAATCCACGGAGCATGTAATCAGTAAAGACTATGACCTCGCCCTCTTTTGGTTCAGGGGTGGTCTCTGTTCCTGGAACTCTCCAGTGGATAACATCTTTTGTGGCTAAGACACCCACTTGAACATGTTCATTCAGCGTCTGCTCTGTAACCCGGGAGGCGACCCAATTGCATGAAGTAATAGTTTTGGTCATTTTGTTGATGAAAGGCCTAGAAAGGAAAATATTGCCGAATTAAGGTTATGCTGTTAAGCCGTCCAGTGATCAAAAAATAAGTGCGTTATGCAAGGCCATTTCGTATGCAAGGAATACATACTATAAAGGTTGGCATGATTAAACTGGAGGATGATGCCCAGTTATACAGATTCTGAACATATACTGATAGCTTAAAGTGGGGCTAATAGGGTCTGGAGGGGCCTATCATATAAGCCGCCCACATAGCCATAGTTCATAACTCTCTGTAGACCTATCAGGAAAATTTTGCTAAGTACTGAATAAACAGGTTCCACAAATCAGCTCTATTATTTTGGATCTACAGTAGTTCAGAAAATAAGATAAATCTTAAACCTAAGGTGGCGGCAGTGGAAGAACTCGTGTGCTCAGATGGGATATTGTATAGAAAAGGTGCTTTCTGTGATTGGAAAGGGATGCTAAACTACTACCGCACAACTTCAGCGACGTGTTCGGATCAAACTATGCATTCTAAATAGGAGAAGGAAGAACAGTGAAGAACACTGACGAACAGCGGAAACCCTAGTGCAGATCTGTTATGAGGGAAGCTGAGTGCTTAGTGATGCTGATGAACAGCGGAGATGCGCCGCGATTTTCTGGTCTGGTCAGGTTGATGCAGCGGCCGAAATTGTTGCGGTTGACGGAGGACGACGACGGCGGAGCTCGGTTGTAGCAGAGTCGCGAGGAGGAAGAAGATATGAGGATAGGGGTAAAAAGTGAAAAGAAGGGCCTCTGTCCCTATTTATAAGGAAGTTGGTACACGGCATGCGCAAGAATCGAGGAGGCCAAAAATGATTATGTGGCTATATGGACGCCTCAATTTCTGGGAGCTCCATTAAGATAAGGATACGTTGAGATATCCTGGCTTTGTGCGAAGTTAATGCGCATGATGTCATGGCGGGTTACCACAGTTCCGTGATGTGACATCATGGCGGGTTACAGTGAATTGATAAGGAATTGATAATGAGAGATTCTGCTAAGTCAAAAAGGGAAGATTGATGAGAACAAGTACAAATCGACCTGGGGCCTAATGTTGGGGATATAACTACTAGGTATGACCCGCCCAGGAGGGGCCAGGTCATGCCATTGGCGACTTAAAGATGAAGAGGCCCGATTAGGTCCAAGAAGACATGGAGATGACGGTTCATAGAACGAGCCTGATGAAGGCCCAAGACCCGGAAATGGCTTGAGGCCCACGGGAGTGAGCCGCCATATGTTAAACTTGTTTTGTAAGGCAATCTTAGTTAGAAACCGAGTCGGTCACGTTTTGTGTGAGCCGTCCAGGACTCTGTAAGCCGCCGGCATTAACCTGTATATAAAGGGGTGACCCAGCGGCGGGTTAACTCAAGAAACAATCGATTGAGAACTAGGTAGAGCGTATTCGCTCCCTGGTAATCGAAACCCAAGCAATACAACTTAAAGCAGGAGTAGGCTTTTACCTCATTTAGAGGGGCCAAACCTGGGTAAACTCTCTGTGCCCTTTGTCCCATTCAACCCCTTCAAGCTAACCTAGTTGCGATGGCTCCACACCTAAGTCCTTTTGCTAGGGCATCTGCCGTGTTAAGTCCACGACATATAGTGACTGGAACTTGTTTAATGGTGTAATGTTGTACCCATATTGTAGAGCGGCTGCTGGAGATATAAAAGTGGTGGTGCTGCCACTGTCTACAAGAGCTAGGGCTACTGCTTTGCCTATTCTCACCTGTAGTGCAAAAAGTGTGTTTGTTTTTAGCTTCAGGTATCCAGTTGATGCATGTATTGATATCTTAAGCTCTTGTTTGTCAAGAGGTTCTTCTTCAGTATCAGACTACTCCTCTTCTACATCCACTATGTATATTATATCAAGAGTTCCTGACTTTTCTTCTAAGGCTTGGATTTGTGCTTTTTGAGAACTCTTGCACATTTGTTTGTGGCTAGGAAACTAGGGCTCTCTGCATTGTAGCAAATTCCTTTTTCTCTGGCTTGTTGGATAACAGCAGAGGCAGAAGTACTATTGGGCAGTGGGAGTTTGGGTGGTTCCAATACTGTTATTTTCTTGTAGTTGGGAACATAAGGTCTTGGAGGAGCAATAGGGGGAAGGATTTCTCAATTCTCCTTGCTAGCCACATGGCCTTTTGCATATCAATTGGTTCTAGGCACTCAAGATGGCTTTGCATGTATGAATTTAAACCTGAGATAAAACTGTGCATATAATAGTTATCAGGTACTGTTGGATTGTCACTTCTCATCAAATTCATGTTGTGTTTAGACTCACAGATGTATTGATCCGCTGAGGATGTTTGTGTGAGCTTGTGGAAGGATTTCACATTTTCACAAATGGATGTCACAGCAATTTTTTGAGTGATAGCGCTGCAAAATTTATGCTAGGGGTGTTGGACACAATAAAACCAGTGCCTCTCCACCATCGGATAGCTTCACCTTTTAGATATGATATTGCTATTTCAGTTCTTTACTCGTGAGTGAAGAAAATATGCCCTAGAGGCAATAATAAAGTTATTATTTATTTCCTCATATCATGATAAATGTTTATTATTCATGCTAGAATTGTATTAACCGGAAACATGATACATGTGTAAATACATAGACAAACATAAAGTCACTAGTATGCCTCTACTTGACTAGCTCATTAATCAAAGATGGTTATGTTTCCTAACCATAGACATGTGTTGTCATTTGATTAATGGGATCACATCATTAGGAGAATGATGTGATTGACATGACCCATTCCGTTAGCCTAGCACTTGATCGTTTAGTATGTTGCTATTGCTTTCTTCATGACTTATACAAAGTTCCTGCAACTATGAGATTGTGCAACTCACATTTGCTGGAAGAACACTTTGTGTGCTACCAAACGTCACAACGTAACTGGGTGATTATAAAGGTGCTCTACGGGTGTTTTTGAAGGTGCATGTTGGGTTGGCATAATTCAAGATTAGGTTTTGTCACTCCGATTGTCGGAGAGGTATCTCTGGGCCCTCTCGGTAATACTCATCACCTAAGCCTTGCAAGCATTGTAACTAATGAGTTAGTTATAAGATGATGTGTTACAGAACGAGTAAAGAGGCTTGCCGGTAACGAGATTGAACTAGGTATTGGATACCGACGATCAAATCTCGGGCAAGTAACATACCGATGACAAAGGGAATAACGTATGTTGTTATGCGGTTTGACCGATAAAGATCTTCATAGAATATGTAGGAACCAATATGGGCATCCAGGTTCCGCTATTGGTTATTGACCGAGAATAGTTCTAGGTCATGTCTACATAGTTCTCGAACCCGTAGGGTCCGCACGCTTAACGTTACGATGACAGTTTTATTATGAGTTTACAAGTTTTGATGTACCGAAGTTTGTTCGGAGTCCCGGATGTGATCACGGACATGATGAGGAGTCTCGAAATGGTCGAGACATAAAGATTGATATATTAGACGACTATATTCGGACACCGGAAGTGTTCCGGGTGATTTCG
>NC_041393.1:389614639-389629673 GCF_002162155.2 Triticum dicoccoides | reverse complement strand
GAGTAGGAAAGGAGGAGTCCTACTCCTACTAGGAGGAGGACTCCTCCTCCTGGCGCGCCCAACAAGGGCCGGCCGGCCTCCCCCCTCCCTCCTTTATATACGGGGGCAGGGGGCACCCCAAAGACACACAAGTTGATCTACGGATCGTTCCTTAGCCGTGTGCGGTGCCCCCCTCCATCATATTCCACCTCGGTCATATCGTCGCGGAGTTTAGGCGAAGCCCTGCACCGGTAGAACATCATCATCGTCACCACGCCGTCGTGCTGACGGAACTCTTCCCCAAAGCTTTGCTGGATCGGAGCCCGGGGATCATCATCGAGCTGAACGTGTGTTGAACTCGGAGGTGCCGTACGTTCGGTGCTTGGATCGGTCGGATCGTGAAGACGTACGACTACATCAACCGCGTTGTCATAACGCTTCCGCTTACGGTCTACGAGGGTACATGGACGAACACTCTCCCCTCTCGTTGCTATGCCATCACCATGATCTTGCGTGTGCGTAGGAAATTTTTTGAAATTACTACGTTCTCCAACAGTGGCATCCGAGCCTGGTTTTATGCGTAGATGTCATATGCACGAGTAGAACACAAGTGAGTTGTGGGCGATATAAGTCATACTGCTTACCAGCATGTCATACTTTGGTTCGGCGGTATTGTGAGATGAAGCGGCCCGGACCGACATTATGCGTACGCTTACGCGAGACTGGTTTCACCGCTACGAGCACTCGTTGCTTAAAGGTGACCGGCGGGTGTCTGTCTCTCTCACTTTAGCTGAATCGAGTGTGGCTACGCCCGGTCCTTGCGAAGGTTAAAACAGCACCAACTTGACAAACTATCGTTGTGGTTTTTGATGCGTAGGTAAGAACGGTTCTTGCTAAGCCCGTAGCAGCCACGTAAAACTTGCAACAACAAAGTAGAGGACGTCTAACTTGTTTTTGCAGGGCATGTTGTGATGTGATATGGTCAAGACGTGATGCTATATTTTATTGTATGAGATGATCATGTTTTGTAACCGAAGTTATCGGCAACTGGCAGGAGCCATATGGTTGTCACTTTATTGTATGAAATGCAAACGCCCTGTAATTGCTTTACTTTATCACTAAGCGGTAGCGATAGTCGTAGAAGCAATAGTTGGCGAGACGACAATGATGCTACGATAAAGATCAAGGTGTCGCGCCGGTGACGATGGTGATCATGACGGTGCTTCGGAGATGGAGATCACAAGCACAAGATGATGATGGCCATATCATATCACTTATATTGATTGCATGTGATGTTTATCCTTTATGCATCTTATCTTGCTTTGATTGACGGTAGCATTTTAAGATGGTCTCTCACTAAAATTATCAAGAAGTGTTCTCCCTGAGTATGCACCGTTGCCAAAGTTCGTCGTGCCCAGACACCACGTGATGATCGGGTGTGATAAGCTCTACGTCCATCTACAAAGGGTGCAAGACAGTTTTGCACACGCGGAATACTCAGGTTAAACTTGACGAGCCTAGCATATGCAGATATGGCCTCGGAACACGGAGACCGAAAGGTCGAGCGTGAATCATATAGTAGATATGATCAACATAGTGATGTTCACCATTGAAAATTACTCCATCTCACATGATGATCGGTTATGGTTTAGTTGATTTGGATCACGTGATCACTTAGGTGACTAGAGAGATGTCTGCCTAAGTGGGAGTTCTTAAGTAATATGATTAACTGAACCTAAATTTATCATGAACTTAGTACCTGATAGTATTTTGCTTGTCTATGTTTGTTTGTAGATAGATGGCTTGTGCTGTTGTTCCGTTGAATTTTAATGTGTTCCTTGAGAAAGCAAAGTTGAAAGATGATGGTAGCAATTACACGGACTGGGTCCGTAACCTGAGGATTATCCTCATTGCTGCACAGAAAAGTTACGTCCTGGAAGCACCGCTGGGTGCCAGGCCTGCTGCTGATGCAACTGACAATGTTAAGAACGTCTGGCAGAGCAAAGCTGATGACTACTCTATAGTTCAGTGTGCCATGCTTTACGGCTTAGAACCGGGTCTTCAACGACGTTTTGAACGTCATGGAGCATATGAGATGTTCCAGGAGTTGAAGTTAATATTTCAAGCAAATGCCCGGATTGAGAGATATGAAGTCTCCAATAAGTTCTACAGCTGCAAGATGGAGGAGAATAGTTCTGTTAGTGAGCATATACTCAAAATGTCTGGGTATAATAATCACTTGATTCAACTGGGAGTTAATCTTCCGGATGATAGCGTCATTGACAGAATTCTCCAATCACTGCCACCAAGCTACAAGAGCTTTGTGATGAACTATAATATGCAAGGGATGAACAAGACTATTCCCGAGCTCTTTGCAATGCTAAAAGCTGCGGAGGTAGAAATCAAGAAGGAGCATCAAGTGTTGATGGTCAACAAGACCACTAGTTTCAAGAAAAAGGGCAAAGGGAAGAAGAAGGGGAACTTCAAGAAGAACAGCAAGCAAGTTGCTGCTCAAGAGAAGAAACCCAAGTCTGGACCTAAGCCTGAAACTAAGTGCTTCTACTGCAAGCAGACTGGTCACTGGAAGTGGAACTGCCCCAAGTATTTGGCGGATAAGAAGGATGGCAAAGTGAACAAAGGTATATGTGATATACATGTTATTGATGTGTACCTAACTAGAGCTCGTAGTAGCACCTGGGTATTTGATACTGGTTTTGTTGCTAATATTTGCAACTCGAAACAGGGACTACGGAATAAGCGAGCACTGGCCAAGGACGAGGTGATGATGCGCGTGGGAAACGGTTCCAAAGTCGATGTGATCGCGGTCGGCACGCTACCTCTACACCTACCTTAGGGATTAGTTTTAGACCTGAATAATTGTTATTTGGTGCCAGCGTTGAGCATGAACATTATATCTGGATCTTGTTTGATGCGAGACGGTTATTCATTTAAATCAGAGAATAATGGTTGTTCTACTTATATGAGTAATATCTTTTATGGTCATGCACCCTTGAAGAGTGGTCTATTTTTATTAAATCTCGATAGTAGTGATACACATATTCATAGTGTTGAAACCAAAAGATGCAGAGTTAATAATGATAGTGCAACTTATTTGTGGCACTGCCATTTGGGTCATATCGGTGTAAAGCGCATGAAGAAACACCATACTGATGGACTTTTGGAATCACTTGATTGTGAATCACTTGGTACTTGCGAACCGTGCCTTATGGGCAAGATGACTAAAACGCCGTTCTCCGAAACTATGGAGCGAGCAACTGATTTGTTGGAAATCATACATACTGATGTTTGTGGCCCAATGAATGTTGAGGCTCGCGGCGGGTATCGTTATTTTCTCACCTTCACTGATGATTTGAGCAGATATGGGTATATCTACTTGATGAAACACAAGTCTGAAACATTTGAAAATTTCAAAGAATTTCAGAGTGAAGTGGAAAATCATCGTAACAAGAAAATAAAGTTTCTACGATCTGATCGTGGAGGAGAATATTTGAGTTATGAGTTTGGCCTACACTTGAAACAATGTGGAATGTTTCGCAGCTCACGCCACCTGGAACACCACAACGAAATGGTGTGTCCGAACGTCGTAATCGTACTTTACTGGATATTTTACGATCTATGATGTCTCTTACTGATTTACCGCTATCATTTTGGGTTTATGCTTTAGAGACGGCCGCATTCACATTAAATAGGGCACCATCAAAATCCGTTGAGACGACGCCTTATGAACTATGGTTTGGCAAGAAACCAAAGTTGTCGTTTCTTAAAGTTTGGGACTGCGATGCTTATGTGAAGAAACTTCAACCAGATAAGCTCGAACCTAAATCGGAGAAATGTGTCTTCATAGGATACCCAAAAGAGACTATTGGGTACACCTTCTATCACAGATCCGAAGGCAAGACATTCGTTGCTGAGAATGGATCCTTTCTAGAGAAGGAGTTTCTCTCGAAAGAAGTGAGTGGGAGGAAAGTAGAACTTGATGAGATAACTGTATCTACTCCCTTATTGGAAACTAGTTCATCACGAGAACCGGTTCCTGTGACAACTACACCAATCAGTGAGGAAGCTAATGATAATGATCATGAAACTTCAGATCAAGTTTCTACTGAACCTCGTAGGTCTACCAGAGTAAGATCCGCACCAGAGTGGTACGGTAATCCTATTCTGGAAGTCAGGTTACTTGACCATGATGAACCTACGAACTATGAGGAAGCGATGATGAGCCCGGATTCCGCAAAATGGCTAGAAGCCATGAAATCTGAGATGGGATCCATGTATGAAAACAAAGTATGGACTTTGGTTGACTTGCCCGATGATCGGCAAGCCATTGAGAATAAATGGATCTTTAAGAAGAAGACTGGCGCTGATGGTAATATAACTGAACGTGTCTCGCGCTTATGAACTGGATCTTTAAGAAGAAGACCATTAGAACATCGATGGTAATATAACTGAACATGATTGAAAACAAAGATCCAGTTCATAAGCGCTGATGATCGGCAAGCCATTAGAACATCATCATCATCACCACTCCGTCGTGCTGACGGAACTCTTCCCCAAAGCTTTGCTGGATCGGAGCCCGGGGATCGTCATCGAGCTGAAAGTGTGCTGAACTCGGAGGTGCCGTACGTTCGGTGCTTGGATCGGTCGGATCGTGAAGACGTACGACTACATCAACCGCGTTGTCATAACGCTTCCGCTTACGGTCTACGAGGGTACGTGGACGAACACTCTCCCCTCTCATTGCTATGCCATCACCATGATCTTGCGTGTGCATAGGAAAAATTTTGAAATTACTACATTCTCCAACAATGAGGAGTTCTAGAAGCAGAGAAATATTGTTCAGTATTCTGTATCCAAGAGTCTGCATCTATTCCTTCAAATTCAGCAATGTTAAGCTTGTTGGGGAACGTAGTAATTTCAAAAAATTTCCTACGCACACGCAAGATCATGGTGATGATATAGCAACGAGGGGAGAGTGTTGTCTACGTACCCTCGTAGACCGAAGCGGAAGCGTTGACGCAACGTAGAGGAAGTAGTCGTACGTCCTCCGGTTCAACCGATCCAAGTACCGTTACTCCGGCGCCTCCGAGTTCTTGACATGCGTACAGCTCGATGACGCACCCTCGATCTCCGATCCAGCAGAGGCGCCGAGGGGGAGTTCCGTCAGCACGACGGCGTGGTGACGATCTTTATGTTCTCCTGTTGCCGGGCTTCGCCTAAGCACCGCTACAATATGACTGAGGTGTAATATCGTGGAGGGGGGCACCGCACACGGCTAAGGAACGATCAATGATCAACTTGTGTGTCCTAGGGTGCCCCCCTACCCCCGTATATAAAGGAGGGAGGGAGGAGGTGGCCGGCCCTAGGGGGGGCGCGCCATGAGGAGGGGGAAACCTACTCCAAGTAGGTTTCCCTCTCTTTTCCTTATCTTATTTGGAGGGGGAAGGAAAGAGTACTAGTATTAGGAAGTAGTACTAGTAGTAGTAATAGGAAGAGGGGGAAGGAGAAAGGAAAGGGGGGGCCGGCCCCCCTCCCCAATTCGGATTGGGCTTGGGGGGGCGCGCCCCCTTCCCTTGCTCCTTCTCTCTTCCTCCTACATGGGCCCAATAAGGCCCATATACCTCCCGGGGGGTTCCGGTAACCTTCCGGGGCTCCAAACTTCTCCGGAACCTTTCCGGTGTCCAAATATATACGTCCAATATATCAATCTTTATGTCTCGACCATTTAGAGACTCCTCGTCATGTACGTAATCATATCCGGGACTCCGAACAACCTTCGGTACATCAAAATACATAAACTCATAATATAACTGTCATCGAAACCTTAAGCGTGCGGACCCTACGGTTCGAGAACGATGTAGACATGACTGAGACACATCTCTGGTCAATAACCAATAGCGGGACCTGGATGCCCATATTGGTTCCTACATATTCTACGAAGATCTTTATCGGTCAAACCGCATAACAACATACGTTGTTCCCTTTGTCATCGGTATGTTACTTGTCCGAGATTCGATCGTCGGTATCCAATACCTAGTTCAATCTCGTTATCGACAAGTCTCTTTACTCGTTCTGTAATACTTCATCTTATAACTAACTCATTAGTTACATGCTTGCAAGGCTTAGGTGATGAGCATTGCCGAGAGGGCCCAGAGATACCTCTCCGACAATCGGAGTGACAAAACCTAATCACGAATTATGCTAACTCAACATGTACCTTCGGAGACACCTGTAGTACTCCTTTATAATCACCCAGTTACGTTGTGACGTTTGGTAGTACCCAAAGTGTTCCTCCGGTAAACGGGAGTTACACAATTCTCATAGTTACAGGAACATGTATAAGTCATGAAGGAAGCAATAGCAGAATACTAAACGATCAAGTGCTAAGCTAACGGGATGGGTCATGTCAATCACCTCATTCTCCTAATGATGTGATCCCATTAATCAAATGACAACACATGTCAATGGTTAGGAAACATAACCATCTTTGATTAATGAGCTAGTCAAGTAGAGGCATACTAGTGACTATATGTTTGTCTATGTATTCACACATGTATCATGTTTCCGGTTAATACAATTCTAGCATGAATAATAAACATTTATCATGATATGAGGAAATAAATAATAACTTTATTATTTCCTCTAGGGCATATTTCCTTCAGTCTCCCACTTGCACTAGAGTCAATAATCTAGATTACATAGTAATGATTCTAACACCCATGGTGTCTTGGTGCTGATCATGTTTTGCTCGTGAGAGAGGCTTAGTCAATGGGTCTGCAACATTCAGATCCGTATGTATCTTGCAAATCTCTATGTCTCCCACTTGGACTTGGTCCCGAATGGAATTGAAGCGTCTCTTGATGTGCTTGGTCCTCTTGTGAAATCTGGATTCCTTTGCCAAGGCAATTGCACCAATATTGTCACAGAAGATCTTCATTGGTCCCGATGCACTAGGTATGACACCTAGATCGGAAATGAACTCCTTCATCCAGACTCCTTCATTTGCTGCTTCAGAAGCAGCTATGTACTCCGCTTCACATGTAGATCCTGCCACGACGCTTTGTTTAGAACTGCACCAATTTACAGCTCCACCGTTTAATAAAAACACGTATCCGGTCTGCGATTTAGAATCCTCCGGATCAGTGTCAAAGCTTGCATCGACGTAACCATTTACGACTAGCTCTTTGTCACCTCCATATATGAGAAACATATCCTTAGTCCTTTTCAGGTATTTCAGGATGTTCTTGACCGCTGTCCAGTGATCCACTCCTGGATTACTTTGGTACCTACCTGCCAAGCTTATTGCTAAGCATACGTCAGGTCTGGTACACAGCATTGCATACATGATAGAGCCTATGGCTGAAGCATAGGGAACATCTTTCATTTTCTCTCTATCTTCTGCTGTGGTCGGGCATTGAGTTTGACTCAACTTCACACCTTGTAGCACAGGCAAGAATCCTTTCTTTGCCTGATCCATTTTGAACTTTTTCAAAATTTTGTCAAGGTATGTACTTTGTGAAAGTCATATTAAGCGTCTTGATCTATCTCTATAGATCTTGATGCCCAATATGTAAGCAGCTTCACCGAGGTCTTTCATAGAAAAACTTTTATTCAAGTATCCCTTTATGCTATCCAGAAATTCTATATCATTTCCAATTAATAATATGTCATCAACATATAAAACTAGAAATGCTACAGAGCTCCCACTCACTTTCTTGTAAATACAGGCTTCTCCAAAAGTCTGTATAAAGCCATATGCTTTGATCACACTATCAAAACGTTTATTCCAACTCCGAGATGCTTGCACCAGTCCATAAATGGAACGTTGGAGCTTGCACACTTTGTCAGCACCTTTTGGATCAACAAAACCTTCAGGTTGCATCATATACAACTCTTCTTCTAGAAATCCATTCAAGAATGCAGTCTTGACATCCATTTGCCAAATTTCATAATCATGAAATGCAGCAATAGCCAACATGATTCGGACAGACTTAAGCATCGCTACGGGTGAGAAAGTCTCATCGTAGTCAACCCCTTGAACTTGTCGAAAACCTTTTGCAACAAGTCGAGCTTTGTAGACGGTAACATTACCATCAGCGTCAGTCTTCTTCTTAAAGATCCATTTATTCTCAATGGCTTGCCGATCATCGGGCAAGTCAACCAAAGTCCATACTTTGTTTTCATACATGGATCCTATCTCAGATTTCATGGCCTCTAGCCATTTTGTGGAATCTGGGCTCATCATCGCTTCCTCATAGTTCGTAGGTTCATCATGGTCTAGTAACATGACTTCCAGAATAGGATTTCCGTACCACTCTGGTGCGGATCTTACTCTGGTAGACCTACGAGGTTCAGTAGAAACTTGATCTGAAGTTTCATGATTAATATCATTAGCTTCCTCACTAATTGGTGTAGTTGTCACAGGAACCGGTTCTTGTGATGAACTACTTTCCAATAAGGGAGTAGATACAGTTATCTCATCAAGTTCTACTTTCCTCCCACTCACTTCTTTCGAGAGAAACTCCTTCTCTAGAAAGGATCCGATTTTAGCAACGAAAATCTTGCCTTCAGATCTGTGATAGAAGGTGTACCCAATTATCTCCTTTGGGTATCCTATGAAGACACATTTCTCCGATTTGGGTTCGAGCTTATCTGGTTGAAGTTTCTTCACATAAGCATCGCAGCCCCAAACTTTGAGAAACGACAACTTTGGTTTCTTGCCAAACCACAGTTCATAAGGCGTCGTCTCAACGGATTTTGATGGTGCCCTATTTAACGTGAATGCGGCCGTCTCTAAAGCATAACCCCAAAATGATAGCGGTAAATCGGTAAGAGACATCATAGATCGCACCATATCAAGTAAAGTACGATTACGACGTTCGGACACACCATTTCGCTGTGGTGTTCCAGGTGGCGTGAGTTGCGAAACTATTCCACATTGTTTCAAATGTAAACCAAACTCGTAACTCAAATATTCTCCTCCACGATCAGATCGTAGAAACTTTATTTTCTTGTTACGATGATTTTCTACTTCACTCTGAAATTCTTTGAACTTTTCAAATGTTTCAGACTTGTGCTTCATCAAGTAGATATACCCATATCTGCTCAAATCATCTGTGAAGGTGAGGAAATAACGATATCCGCCACGAGCCTCAACATTCATCGGACCACATACATCTGTATGTATGATTTCCAACAAATCTGTTGCTCTCTCCATAGATCCGGAGAACGGTGTTTTGGTCATCTTGCCCATGAGGCACGGTTTGCAAGTACCAAGTGATTCATAATCAAGTGATTCCAGAAGTCCATCAGTATGGAGTTTCTTCATGCGTTTTACACCGATATGACCTAAACGGAAGTGCCACAAATATGTTGCACTATCATTATCAACTCTGCATCTTTTGGCTTCAACATTATGAATATGTGTATCACTACTATCGAGATTTAATAAAAATAGACCACTCTTCAAGGGTGCATGACCATAAAAGATATTACTCATATAAATAGAACAACCATTATTCTCTGATTTAAATGAATAACTGTCTCGCATCAAACAAGATCCAGATATAATGTTCATGCTCAACGCAGGCACCAAATAACAATTATTCAGGTCTAAAACTAATCCCGATGGTAGATGTAGAGGTAGTGTGCCGACCGCGATCACATCGACTTTGGAACCATTTCCCACGCGCATCGTCACCTCGTCCTTAGCTAATCTTCGCTTAGTCCGTAGTCCCTGTTTCGAGTTGCAAATGTTAGCAACAGAACCAGTATCAAATACCCAGGTGCTACTGCGAGCATTAGTAAGGTACACATCAATAACATGTATATCACATATACCTTTGTTCACTTTGCCATCCTTCTTATCCGCCAAATACTTGGGGCAGTTCCGCTTCCAGTGTCCAGTCTGCTTGCAGTAGAAGCACTCAGTTTCAGGCTTAGGTCCTGACTTGGGTTTCTTCTCTTGAGCAGCAACTTGTTTGCCGTTCCTTTTGAAGTTCCCCTTCTTTTTCCCTTTGCCCCTTTTCTTGAAACCAGTGGTCTTGTTGACCATCAACACTTGATGCTCCTTTTTGATTTCTACCTCCGCGGCTTTCAGCATCGCGAAGAGCTCGGGAATAGTCTTGTTCATCCCTTGCATATTATAGTTCATCACAAAGCTCTTGTAGCTTGGTGGCAGTGATTGGAGAATTCTGTCAATGACGCTATCATCCGGAAGATTAACTCCCAGTTGAATCAAGTGATTATTATACCCAGACATTTTGAGTATATGCTCACTAACAGAACTATTCTCCTCCATCTTGCAGCTGTAGAACTTATTGGAGACTTCATATCTCTCAGTCCGGGCATTTGCTTGAAATATTAACTTCAACTCCTGGAACATCTCATATGCCCCATGACGTTCAAAACATCGTTGAAGACCCGGTTCTAAGCCGTAAAGCATGGCACACTGAACTATAGAGTAGTCATCAGCTTTGCTCTGCCAGACGTTCTTAACGTCGTCAGTTGCATCAGCAGCAGGCCTGGCACCCAGCGGTGCTTCCAGGACGTAACTCTTCTGTGCAGCAATGAGGATAATCCTCAGGTTACGGACCCAGTCCGTGTAATTGCTACCATCATCTTTCAACTTTGCTTTCTCAAGGAACGCATTAAAATTCAACGGAACAATAGCACGAGCCATCTATCTACAAACAAACATAGACAAGCAAAATACTATCAGGTACTAAGTTCATGATAAATTTAAGTTCAATTAATCATATTACTAAAGAACTCCCACTTAGACAGACATCTCTCTAGTCATCTAAGTGATTACGTGATCCAAATCAACTAAACCATGTCCGATCATCACGTGAGATGGAGTAGTTTCAATGGTGAACATCACTATGTTGATCATATCTACTATATGATTCACGCTCGACCTTTCGGTCCCCGTGTTCCGAGGCCATATCTGTATATGCTAGGCTCGTCAAGTTTAACCTGAGTATTCCGCGTGTGCAACTGTTTTGCACCCGTTGTATTTGAACGTAGAGCCTATCACACCCGATCATCACGTGGTGTCTCAGCACGAAGAACTTTCGCAACGGTGCATACTCAGGGAGAACACTTCTTGATAATTAGTGAGAGATCATCTTAAAATGCTACCGTCAATCAAAGCAAGATAAGATGCATAAAGGATAAACATCACATGCAATCAATATAAGTGATATGATATGGCCATCATCATCTTGTGCTTGTGATCTCCATCTTTGAAGCACCGTCGTGATCACCATCATCACTGGCGTGACACCTTGATCTCCATCGTAGCATCGTTGTCGTTACGCCATCTATTGCTTCTACGACTATCGCTACCGCTTAGTGATAAAGTAAAGCAATTACAGGGCGTTTGCATTTCAAACAATAAAGCGACAACCATATGGCTCCTGCCAGTTGCCGATAACTTCGGTTACAAAACATGATCATCTCATACAATAAAATATAGCATCATGTCTTGGCCATATCACATCACAACATGCCCTGCAAAAACAAGTTAGACGTCCTCTACTTTGTTGTTGCAAATTTTACGTGGCTGCTACGGCCTTAAGCAAGAACCAATCTCACCTACGCATCAAAACGACAACGATAGTTTGTCAAATAGACTCCGTTTTAACCTTCACAAGGACCGGGCGTAGCCACACTCGGTTCAACTAAAGTGAGAGAGACAGACACCCGCCAGCCACCTTTAAGCACGAGTGCTCGTAACGGTGAAACCAGTCTCGCGTAAGCGTACGCGTAATGTCGGTCCGGGCCGCTTCATCTCACAATACCGCTGAACCAAAGTATGACATGCTGGTAGGCAGTATGACTTATATCGTCCACAACTTACTTGTGTTCTACTCGTGCATATAACATCAACACATAAAACCTGGCTCTGATACCACTGTTGGGGAACGTAGTAATTTCAAAAAAAATCCTACGCACACGCAAGATCATGGTGATGATATAGCAACGAGGGGAGAGTGTTGTCTACGTACCCTCGTAGACCGAAGCGGAAGCATTGACGCAACATAGAGGAAGTAGTCGTACGTCCTCCGGTTCAACCGATCCAAGTACCGTTACTCCGGCACCTCCGAGTTCTTGACACGCGTACAGCTCGATGACGCACCCTCGATCTCCGATCCAGCAAAGGTGCCGAGGGGGAGTTACGTCAGCACGACGGCGTTGTGACGATCTTGATGTTCTCCTGTTGCAGGGCTTCGCCTAAGCACCGCTACAATATAACCGAGGTGTAATATCGTGGAGGGGGGCACCGCACACGGCTAAGGAACGATCAATGATCAACTTGTGTGTCCTAGGGTGCCCCCCTACCCCCGTATATAAAGGAGGGAGGGAGGAGGTGGCCGGCCCTAGGGGGCGCGCCATGAGGAGGGGGAAACCTACTCCAAGTAGGTTTCCCTCTCTTTTCCTTATCTTATTTGGAGGGGGAAGGAAAGAGTACTAGTATTAGGAAGTAGTACTAGTAGTAGTAATAGGAAGAGGGGGAAGGAGAAAGGAAAGGGGGGGCCGGCCCCCCTCCCCAATTCGGATTGGGCTTGGGGGGGCGCGCCCCCTTCCCTTGCTCCTTCTCTCTTCCTCCTACATGGGCCCAATAAGGCCCATATACCTCCCGGGGGGTTCCGGTAACCTTCCGGGGCTCCAAACTTCTCCGGAACCTTTCCGGTGTCCAAATATATCCGTCCAATATATCAATCTTTATGTCTCGACCATTTCGAGACTCCTCGTTATGTCCGTAATCATATCCGGGACTCCGAACAACCTTCGGTACATCAATATACATAAACTCATAATATAACTGTCATCGAAACCTTAAGCGTGCGGACCCTACGGTTCGAGAACGATGTAGACATGACTGAGACACATCTCTGGTCAATAACCAATAGCGGGACCTGGATGCCCATATTGGTTCCTACATATTCTACGAAGATCTTTATCGGTCAAACCGCATAACAACATACGTTGTTCCCTTTGTCATCGGTATGTTACTTGTCCGAGATTCGATCGTCAGTATCCAATACCTAGTTCAATCTCGTTATCGACAAGTCTCTTTACTCGTTCTGTAATACTTCATCTTATAACTAACTCATTAGTTACATGCTTGCAAGGCTTAGGTGATGAGCATTGCCGAGAGGGCCCAGAGATACCTCTCCGACAATCGGAGTGACAAAACCTAATCTCGAATTATGCTAACTCAACATGTACCTTCGGAGACACCTGTAGTACTCCTTTATAATCACCCAGTTATGTTGTGACGTTTGGTAGTACCCAAAGTGTTCCTCCGGTAAATGGGAGTTACACAATTCTCATAGTTACAGGAACATGTATAAGTCATGAAGGAAGCAATAGCAGAATACTAAACGATCAAGTGCTAAGCTAACGGGATGGGTCATGTCAATCACCTCATTCTCCTAATGATGTGATCTCATTAATCAAATGACAACACATGTCAATGGTTAGGAAACATAACCATCTTTGATTAATTAGCTAGTCAAGTAGAGCCATACTAGTGACTATATGTTTGTCTATGTATTCACACATGTATCATGTTTCCGGTTAATACAATTCTAGCATGAATAATAAACATTTATCATGATATGAGGAAATAAATAATAACTTTATTATTGCCTCTAGGGCATATTTCCTTCAAAGCTAAGCAGGTTTGACACAAATGAGGCTCCTTCTGATCTCAGGTGTGTATGATTTGTGTTTTTCTTTTCTTAGTTCCTCTTTAGGTATCTCTTCCATAGTCATAATTTGTTTGTCCCCTTGCCCTTGGTACTGTTGTGGTGTGTGGAACTCATGTTTGTTTGCTGGATGGTTTGGGTGTCTGTAAGGTCCTTTTGGTGTGCCATACATGTTCAATTCTCTGCCTGTACTTTTGTCCACCAAAATAGCAAATCCAGCTGTTGTAGGGTCTTGTTTATCAATGGCTAACTGATTGTTGGGTAGTTGCATGGGTCGGCCAGGAGGAACAGCAGTATTGCCTTGGCCTGATGGCAGTCTGGAACTTCTTCTTATGCATCCCCTTCTTCTATTGATGGCCCAGAAACTATCTTTTTCAAGGTCAGTTGGACCTTCTAGAAGTTTCTTTGGATACTAGCAAAAAAATTGTTGACAGTTTCTATGAACTGATAGAATTCTTTCTTCTCTTCTTCCCTTTCTTGCCAGAGTGTTTTGATATCCAAGTGAAGAGATTCTAGCTCCAATAGTTATGTATCTTGGGCTTCACCTACCATTGCCTTCGGGTCTGTAGTGACCATCACCTAGAGAAAAACATGTCCCTCTGAGTGAATTCGGGAGTGGAGGGAGGGATTTTGCTGTTGGGGAACATAGTAATTTCAAAAAAAATCCTACTCACACGCAAGATCATGCTGATGCATAGCAACGAGAGGGGAGAGTGTTGTCCACGTACCCTCGTAGACCGAAAGCGGAAGCATTAGAACAACGCGGTTGATGTAGTCGTACGTCTTCACGATCCGACCGATCAAGTACCGAACATACGGCACCTCCGAGTTCAGCACACGTTCATCTCGATGACGTCCCACGAACTCCGATCCAGCAGAGCTTTGCGGGAGAGTTCCGTCAGCACGACGACGTGATGACGGTGTTAATGATGCTACCGACGCAGGGCTTCGCCTAAGCACCGCTACAATATTATCGATGTGGAATATGGTGGAGGGGGGCACCGCATACGGCTAAGAGATCAAGAGATCAATTGTTGTGTCTAGAGGTGCCCCCCTGCCCCAGTATATAAAGGATCAAGGGGGAAGGCCGGCCAGCTTTGGTGCGCACCAAGGAGGGGAGGAGTCCTCCTCCTAGTAGGAGTAGGACTCCCCTCTTTCCTAGTCCAACTAGGAAAAGGAAGGGGGAAGGAAGGAGAAGGAAAGGGGGGCGTGCCCCCCTCCCTAGTCCAATTCAGACCTCCTATAGGGAGGAGGCGCAGCTGCCCCTTGTGGGCTGCCTTCCCTCTTCCCTATGGCCCATGTAGGCCCAATAGTCCCCC
>NC_041393.1:389544928-389614396 GCF_002162155.2 Triticum dicoccoides | reverse complement strand
TAACTCCCCGGCACTCCGATAAATACCCGAATCACTCGGAACCTTTCCGATGTCCGAATATAGTCGTCCAATATATTGATCTTTACGTCTCGACCATTTCGAGACTCCTCGTCATGTCCCCGGTCTCATCCAGGATTCCGAACTACCTTAAGTACATCAAAACACATAAATTCATAATATAACCGTCATCGAACTTTAAGCGTGCGGACCCTACGGGTTTGAGAACTATGTAGACATGACCGAGACATGTCTCCTGTCAATAACCAATAGCGGAACCTAGATTCTCATATTGGCTCCCACATATTCTACGAAGATCTTTATCGGTCAAACCGTATAACAACATACGTTGTTCCCTTTGTCATCGGTATGTTACTTGCCCGAGATTCGATCGTTGGTATCTCAATACCTAGTTCAATCTCGTTACCAGCAAGTCTCTTTACTCGTTATGTAATGCATCATCCCACAACTAACTCATTAGTCACATTGCTTGCAAGGCTTATAGTGATGTGCATTACCGAGAGGGCCCAGAGATACCTCTCCGACAATCAGAGTGACAAATCCTAATCTAGAAATACGTCAACTCAACATGTACCTTCGGAGACACCTGTAGAGCTCCTTTATAATCACCTAGTTACATTGTGACGTTTGGTAGCACACAAAGTGTTCCTCTGGTAAACGGGAGTTGCATAATCTCATAGTCATAGGAACATGTATAAGTCATGAAGAAAGCAATAGCAACATACTAAACGATCAAGTGCTAAGCTAATGGAATGGGTCAAGTCAATCACATCATACTCTAATGATGTGATCCCGTTAGTTAAATGACAACTCATGTCTATGGTTAGGAAACTTAACCATCTTTGATTAACGAGCTAGTCAAGTAGAGGCATACTAGTGAAACTATGTTTGTCTATGTATTCACACATGTACTAAGTTTCCGGTTAATACAATTCTAGCATGAATAATAAACATTTATCATGAAATAAGGAAATAAATAATAACTCTATTGTTGTCTCCACGGCATATTTCCTTCAGTCTCCCACTTGCACTAGAGTCAATAATCTAGTTCACATCACCATGTGATTTAACACCAATATTCACATCTTTATGAGAACAAAGTGTGGACTTTGGTTGACTTGCCGATGATCGACAAGACATAGAAAATAAATGTATTTTCAAGGGGGAGCCCTATGAACCGGTTTGAGGTCAATATCATTAACTTCCTCACTAATTGGTGTAGGCGTCACAGGAACCGGTTTCTGTGATGATCTACTTTCCAATAAGGGAGCAGGTACAGTTACCTTATCAAGTTCTACTTTCCTCCCACTCGCTTCTTTCGAGAGAAACTCCTTCTCTAGAAAGGATCCATTTTTAGCAACGAGTGTCTTGCCTTTGGATCTGTGATAGAAGGTGTACCCAACAGTTTCCTTTGGGTATACTATGAAAACGCACTTCTCCGATTTGGGCTCGAGCTTATCAGGTTGAAACTTTTTCACATAAGCATCGCAGCCCCAAACTTTAAGAAACGACAACTTTGGTTTCTTGCCAAACCACAGTTCATAAGGTGTCGTCTCAACGGATTTTGATGGTGCCCTATTTAACGTAAATGCAGTTGTCTCTAATGCATAACCCCAAAACGATAGTGGTAAATCGGTAAGATACATCATAGATCGCACCATATCCAATCAAGTGTGGTTACTGATGGGGTTATGTACCTAGGGTAGGGTCATGGACCTGATCTAAGTACCTTACCCAAGGACACCCTTAGAAGAAGTCGCCTTCCAGTCGACCAACGAGGGACACACTCGACTGACTTGAAGGACTCGACCACGAAGACTCACTCGACCACCAGAAGGTCAAGAGGCACTCTGCACTGCAACGGCCTGTAATCAAGTAGACTTTATGATAGTAAAGGCACTTTATGTGGGACGTTACCAGTAACGCCCCAGACTTAACTCACCTTAAACCCTCTCCTACGTGGGCTGGCTGGGGTCCTGGCGCACTCTATATAAGCCACCCCCCTCCACAGGCAGAAGGGTTCGGCACCTTGTAACTCATATACTCATAATCCACTCGACCGCCTCCGGGCTCCGAGACGTAGGGCTGTTACTTCCTCCGAGAAGGGCCTGAACTCGTACATCCTTTGTGCTTACAACCTCTCCATAGCTAGGACCTTGCCTCTCCATACCTACCCCCCACTCTACTGTCAGGCTTAGAACCACGACAGTTGGCGCCCACCGTGGGGCAGGTGTTTTAGCGATTTTGTGGAGAAGTTGCGATTCTTCCGAATACTTTCATCATGGTGTCTGCTGGAGTTTTGGTCGAGGGTCAAGAGATCCATCTCGGCACTCTCGCCTTCATCGCCGACGACTCCGCATGGCTCCAGGAGGCTCCACTCGACGTGGATGCGCTCCCCGTCCGCGGTGCGACGCATTTTCGCGCATGTGTCCGTGGCGTTCTGCTACGGCAACCGTCGACCCAGTATCGGTCGGCTCCTTTATCGTCCACCCTCCCGGTCTCCCGCCAGCGCAAGCGCTCAGGCCGGTCGAGGCTTCAGCGATGGGTGAGGCACGCGGTGGCTCGCCAATCGGCCACCACCCAAGTTGCGGCAATCGAGCCCGACGAACCTCTCTACGGCTTGTTCGATCAGTCGACTGGCTCCGTAGAGACTGCATCCGAGTGCGGTAGCAGTGATCCAGCGGCGGAAATCTTGATGGTCGACGGGCCCCACAGTCCCCCTGGCTTCGCCCGTGGTGGTGGAGCAGGTGACGGCGGCGACCCTACACGAGGCTACGAAGAGTACCAGCCCGAGCCACTCGACTCTCTGCAAAGAGAGGAACTTCGCCGCAGGAACGAGGACCCCCTGCGCATTCCCATCGCAGGAGAAACCCCCGAGGCTCGTGCCTTGGAGGAGGCGCGCCTGGCCAATTTGGCCGAGCGCACTCGACTGGAGAACCTTCAGCAAGCACTCGACGAGCGCGCGCGGCAACGAGTTCCCGACACCAGTCGACGTCAACTCTTCCCGCCGACTCAGGTATATCGAACCCCAATTTAGAATTTAGCAGCTGCGACCCGTATAGCAGAGTCCATCCAGCCTTCGCAGTCGGAAGCTGGCAGAGGTTTGCTGCAGATCAGGGATCTGCTCCGGGCAGCAGGAGATCAGAATTCAGCCGTGTCTCAGTCGCGCAACAGAATTCACAGTCGATCCGTCACTGTGAATACGGTTCAGTCGGCTCACAGCCCCAGATCGCCTCCGCGGCGTGAAGGGCGCGAGAATCGGCGAGATCAATATGGCGACAGACTCGACCGGGATGATAGGCGTCGAGTGCCCTATTCCCCTCCGAGGGGTGGGTCTTACGCTCCTCGGCAGACAGATGATAGGCGTCAGTACAGTACAGGGCGTAGGGTTCCAGTCGACCCCAGAGAACCAGGCTTCGACGCGCGATCCATTATCGTGCAAGGGTTGGTCGACCGGAACAGAGCCCATCGAGGTGGACTCGACAGAGATGTACCCACAAGCAGTCGAGTGCATGTTTCTGGTCCTGAATGTTTCAGCAGAGCTATCAGAGCCGCAGTTATCCCTCCCAATTTCAGGTTGGCATCAGGAGTCAGCAAGTTCACTGGTGAGTCAAAGCCTGAAACTTGGCTTGAAGACTACCGAGTGGCAGTTCAGATTGGTGGTGGGAACGACGAGGTGGCCATGAAGCATTTGCCCCTCATGTTGGAAGGTTCTGCCAGGGCATGGTTGACTCAATTACCTCCTAGCAGCATTTACACTTGGGAAGATCTGTCCCGAGTGTTCGTCAGGACGTTTGAAGGAACTTGCAAGCGACCAGCTGGATTGACAGAGTTGCAAGTCTGCGTGCAGAAAACTAATGAGACTCTCAGAGAGTATATTCAGAGGTGGATCACTTTGCACCACACTATGGAGAATGTGTCTGATCATCAGGCAGTCTGCGCCTTCAAAGATGGTGTCAAGAACAGAGAACTGAGTTTGAAGTTTGGTCGAACCGGTGACATGACCTTGAGTCGGATGATGGAGATTGCTACCAAGTACGCCAACGGCGAAGAAGAAGACCGACTCCGAAGCGGCAAGCACAAGCCGAGTCAGTCGGAAAAAGGAAACACCAGTCGGAAACAGAAGCGGAAGGCCGAACCGGCAGCTCCTGGAGAGGCTCTGGCCGTGACTCAAGGAAAGTTTAAGGGTAAACCAAAAGGATCCTGGAACCCCAAGAAGGTAAAGGATAAAGAAGGGAACGACGTGATGGATATGCCATGTCACATTCACACGAAGAAAGACGAAGAGGGGAATATCATTTACCCGAAGCACACCACTCGCCAATGTCGACTCCTGATCCAGCAGTTTCAGGGAAAACAGTCTAAGGACAAGGAGAAGGAGTCGGACAAGGCCGAAGACAAGGAGGGCAGTGAGGAAGGATATCCGCATATCAACTCCACTCTGATGATCTTTGCAGATGTGGAAAGCAGAAGTCGATTAAAAGTGATTAACCGAGAGGTGAACATGGTTGCCCCCGCAAAGGCAAATTATCTGAAGTGGTCTCAAACACCCATCACATTCGACCAATCTGATCACCCGACTCATATTGCCACCCCTGGGAGGCAAGCTTTGGTGGTCGATCCAGTTGTCGAAGGCACTCGACTGACAAAGGTGCTGATGGATGGTGGAAGTGGGCTGAACTTATTGTATGCAGACACATTGAAAGGTATGGGCATTCCGATGTCCCGACTGAGCACTAGTAACATGAGCTTTCATGGAGTTATACCAGGGAAGAAGGCCGAGTCACTCGGCCAGATAGCTTTGGACGTGGTGTTTGGCGATTCAAAGCATTTTCGCAAAGAAAAGTTGACGTTTGAGGTCGTGGATTTTCAAAGTGCATATCATGCCATTTTGGGGAGACCAGCTTACGCGCGGTTCATGGCTCGACCATGCTACGTATACCTCAAATTGAAGATGCCCGGTCCCAAAGGAGTGATCACTGTCACCGGTGATAGGAAAAAGGCAGAAGAGTGCTTTCAGAAGGGCTCCAAGATTGCCGATTCCCAGGTAACGGCAGTCGAGTTCGAAGAATACAAGCAAAACGCAGATCCGAGTGACTTGCTGCGATCTAAGAAGCCCGCCACAGAGTCTGCATTCCAGTCGTCCGGTGAGACGAAGCCTGTTCACATTCACCCGACCGACCCCGAAGCAGCTCCGACCCGCATCTCCACGACACTCGACCCAAAATAGGAAGAAGCGCTCATCCAGTTCCTCCGTGAGAACTGGGACATTTTTGCATGGAAGCCCGCTGACATGCCAGGTGTTCCCAGGGGACTGGCTGAGCATCGCCTAAGAGTCGACTCATCTGCAAAACCAGTCAAAGAGCATCTTCGGCGGTCCGCCGTCCAGAAGAGAAAAGCCATTGGCGAAGAAGTGGCTCGACTGTTGGCGGCAGGATTTATCCGAGAGATATACCACTCCGAGTGGCTCGCTAATGTCGTCATGGTTCCTAAGAAGGACAAGTCGCTCCGAATGTGCATTGATTTCAAGCACATCAACCGGGCCTGCCCGAAAGATCATTTTCCTCTCCCTCGCATAGATCAAATTGTTGACTCGACCGCGGGATGTGAGAGGTTATCTTTTTTAGATGCCTACTCCGGGTACCACCAGATCCGTCTGTACGGGCCCGATGAGGTAAAAACAGCTTTCATCACTCCATTCGGGTGCTTCTGCTATATCACCATGCCGTTCGGCCTCAAGAATGCCGGAGCCACATTTATGCGAATGATTCAGAAGTGTCTACTCACTCAAATCAGTCGGAATGTGGAAGCTTATATGGATGATATCGTTCTCAAGTCGCGGAAAGGTTCCGACCTGCTCGCTGACCTCGCCGAAACATTGGCCAACCTCAGAAGGTATGATATCAAGCTCAATCCATCAAAATGCACATTTGGAGTTCCTGGTGGCAAGTTACTCGGTTTTCTCGTTTCCGAACGGGGAATCGACGCTAACCCAGAGAAGATTGGCACTATTCTCCGAATGAAACGCCCTGTGCGAGTGCATGATGTCCAGAAGCTTACTGGATGCTTGGCCGCATTAAGTCGATTCATCTCACGACTCGGTGAAAAGGCATTACCTCTTTACCGACTGATGAAGAAGACAGACAAGTTCGAGTGGACTCCAGAAGCTGATGCAGCGTTTGCCGAGCTAAAAGCTCTGCTCTCCACCCAGCCGGTGCTTGCTGCTCCAATCAGCAAAGAGCCTCTGTTGCTCTATATCGCAGCCACAGGACAAGTCGTCAGTACTGTGCTAACGGTCGAGCGGGAAGAAGAAGGAAAAGCTCTCAAAGTTCAGCGCCCAGTGTATTATTTGTCTGAAGTCTTGACTCCATCCAAGCAGAGATATCCTCATTATCAGAAGCTTGTATATGGAATATACATGACCACAAAGAAGGTTGCTCATTATTTCTCTGATCATTCCATCACAGTCGTCAGCGACGCTCCACTATCAGAGATTTTGCACAATAGGGATGCAACTGGTCGAGTGGCCAAATGGGCGATTGAACTTCTTCCCCTTGATATCAAGTTTGAGGCAAAGAAAGCCATTAAGTCCCAGGCAATAGCAGATTTCCTTGCCGAGTGGATTGAACAGCAGCAGCCGACTGAAGTTCACTCGGAGCATTGGACCATGTTTTTTGATGGCTCTAAGATGTTGAATGGTTCCGGTGCTGGGGTTGTCCTGGTTTCCCCCAGAGGAGATAAGCTCAGATATGTACTCCAGATTCACTTTGATTCCTCCAACAATGAGGCAGAATATGAAGCCCTCTTATATGGGTTGCGCATGGCCATTTCACTCGGCGTCCGTCGCCTGATGGTCTATGGCGACTCGGATTTAGTGGTCAATCAGGTGATGAAAGAGTGGGACGTGAGAAGCCCAGCCATGACTGGATACTGCAGTGCAGTGAGGAAGCTGGAAAAGAAGTTCGAGGGGTTGGAGCTCCATCATATACCCCGACTGAAAAATCAAGCAGCTGATGATCTAGCAAAGATAGGTTCCAAGAGAGAAGCCATTCCGAGTGGTGTGTTCTTGGAGCATATACACACTCCGTCAGTCAAAGAGGATCCTTTCACCGAAGAAACTCCACAGCCCAAGAGTGCCACAGATCCGACTGAAGTTGAAGTTCCAGCGGTGGTCGACTTGATCATGGAGGTTTTGGTGGTCATTCCCGACTGGACGATTCCGTATGTCGCATATATCCTGAGGAAAGAGCTCCCGGAGGATGAGGAAGAGGCTCGACAGATCGTCCGTCGATCTAAGGCCTTTACCGTAATCAAAGGACGATTATACAGAGAAAGCGCGACTGGAGTTGGTCAGAAGTGCATAACACCAGAAGAAGGTCGACTCATCCTCAATGATATTCACTCGGGGACCTGTGGTCATCATGCGTCCTCTCGGACCATCGTGGCCAAAGCATACCGAGCCGGATTTTACTGGCCAAAGGCGAATGAGATGGCAAAAGAGGTAGTGGATAAGTGCGAGGGATGTCAATTCTACTCAAATATGTCGCACAAGCCTGCGTCGGCTCTGAAGACCATCCCACTCGTCTGGCCTTTCGCAGTATGGGGATTGGACATGGTCGGTCCTTTGAGAACAGGACGAAGTGGCTTCACGCATGTACTGGTGGCAGTCGACAAGTTCACCAAGTGGATCGAGGCTAAACCAATCAAGAGCCTTGACACCGGTACTGCTGTTAGCTTCATCAGGGAACTAATATTCAGATATGGAGTCCCACACAGCATCATTACGGATAATGGGTCGAACTTTGACTCAGAGGAATTCAGAGCTTTCTGCAACTCCCAAGGCACACGGGTCGACTACGCTTCAGTCGCCCATCCGCAGTCGAATGGACAAGCAGAGCGAGCTAATGGACTAATTCTTAAGGGATTGAAGCCTCGACTGATGCGTGATCTCAAACATGCGGCTGGAGCTTGGGTCGACGAACTTCCCTCAGTACTCTGGGGACTGCGGACCACACCTAATCGGTCGACCGGAAGAACTCCATTCTTCTTGGTCTACGGAGCTGAAGCAGTCTTGCCGAGTGATCTTCTCCACAATGCTCCTCGAGTTGAAATCTACAACGAAGCAGAGGCTGAACAAGCGCGGCAAGACGCAGTCGACCTTTTAGAGGAAGAAAGGGAGATGGCTCTGATCCGGTCGACCATCTACCAACAAGATTTGCGTCGTTTCCACGCCAGAAATGTGAGAGGTCGAGCCTTCCAGGAAGGAGATTTGGTTCTCCGAGTGGATCAGCACAAACCACACAAGCTTGCTCCTTCTTGGGAAGGCCCCTTCATCGTCACCAAGGTTCTCCACAACGGGGCGTACCGTCTTTACAACGTCGAGCATAATATCGACGAGCCCCGAGCTTGGAACGCGGAGCTACTCCGCCCATTTTACACTTAAGTTTTATCACTCGGATGAGATGAAATAAAGTACTTCTGTAGTTCATGGACCTCAAAATAATAGTGTCATAGTTCCTCCATAATTTTTGTCACTTTTTATTTTGTCCAATAAAATCCCCCCTCAGTGGGTGACTTGGCTGCGAATCCGTTTCGCCTAAGTTTGTAAAAATCCTACCGAGTGGCGAGCCAGACTCCCACTCGGAGGTTTAGCTGCGAATCTGTTTCGCCTAAGTTATCAAAATCCTACCGAGTGGTAAGCCAGCCTTCCACTCGGGGGCTTAGCTGCAGCCCTGTGCTCGCCTAAGTTATAAAAATCCTACCGAGTGGTAAGCCAGCCTTCCACTCGGGGGCTTAGCTGCAGCCCTGTGCTCGCCTAAGTTATAAAAATCCTACCGAGTGGTAAGCCAGCCTTCCACTCGGGGGCTTAGCTGCAGCCCTGTGCTCGCCTAAGTTATAAAAATCCTACCGAGTGGTAAGCCAGCCTTCCACTCGGGAGCTTAGCTGCAGACCTGTGCTCGTCTAAGTTACAAAAATCCTACCGAGTGTAGAGCAACCCTCTCACTCGGGGGCTTAGCTGCAGTCCAAGCACTCGCCTAAGTTATCAAAATCCTACCGAGTGTAGAGCAACCCTCTCACTCGGAGGCTTAGCTGCAGTCCAAGCACTCGCCTAAGTTATCAAAATCCTACCGAGTGTAGAGCAACCCTCTCACTCGGGGGCTTAGCTGCAGTCCAAGCACTCGCCTAAGTTATCAAAATCCTACCGAGTGTAGAGCAACCCTCTCACTCGGAGGCTTAGCTGCAGTCCAAGCACTCGCCTAAGTTATCAAAATCCTGCCGAGTGAAGAGTAAACCTCTCACTCGGGGACTTAGCTGCAGCCCAGTGCTCGCCTAAGTGGACTGAAGAATAAATCGATTGCAGTAAAGGTGCCTTGCTTTGGACCTGCGAAAGACATTTCGAGCCAAAGGCAATCAAATTCAAGCACCAAATTTAAGTTTGAATCGATATCTAAAGGAACCGAGAGTGCTCAGGTGTTAAGCCTGTTAAGGTTTATCGGTTACAATTCCACTCGGCATACCGAGGCAAATTTAAAAGCGTCGAGCCAGAATAAGTTTTTTTTTATCCCTCATGTGGAGGGCTGGAAGGAGCAACGAATTCATGAAGGTCAATTCCGTCGGCGATCCGAGTGGCAGCTGCAAGGAAAGTTTCCATAAAGGACCTGAAGTCGTGCTTCTTGGTATTGGCCACCCGAAGGGCCGCCAGCTTCTCTTCTCGTGCATCCTTACAGTGGACTCGGGCAAGACACAGAGCAACATCTGCACCACACCGAGCCGAGGACTTCTTCCATTCCTGCACTCGACCAGGGATCGTGTTCAACCGGGCCATCAGCGATTCAAGGTCATTCTGAAGTGTCTCCTCAGGCCAAAGCGTCGAGTCGATGCGAGATGTGGCGGCCTTCAGCCTTGCGAGATAGTCCACGACAGCTGCAACACGGGACTCCAGTCGGAAAACATCCATGGCAACTTCATCATTCACCGGAGAATTGACAGGGTAGAGGTTTGGCTCCAGCCGGCTAGTTTCTTCTTCAAAGTTTTGACAAAATTCTGCAAGGGTGATCACTAAGTCAAAGAGATGGTCGAATGGAAAAATCACAATTGGAAATGTCTGCCAAGCATAGAGGTTTACCTTCAAGCATAAGAAACAGCTTCTTGGCAAGTCCACTCAGGAAGGCCTCCAGATCAGTTTTCTTCCCAGTCAATTTGGCGACTTGGTCGGTCAGGGAAGCTTTATCAGTTTTCAGTCGACTGACCTCCTTGTTGGCAATCCCAAGAGCAGCTTTCAGATTGGTATTGTCTTGTTCGAGCTTGGTGACTGAAGCTAACTTCTCGTCAGCAAGCTTGATCTTCTCAGCTAGCTCAAGGTCTTTCTTCTGTTGGGCCTCCCTTACCTTACCTGCAAGTTACAGCAAGATCAGATTTTGAAACAAGCAAGGGGAAAAGCAGTCGTCAGGGTCTCACCAAACATACCTTCGGTCTCCTCCTTTGCCTTTGTCAGCTTCTCCTGAACCAGCTTCAAGCTCAGCTCGACTTGAGTATGCTTGTGTTCCAGCTCTGAGTAACGAGCCACAAGATCACAAGAGTTCTGCGAAGAACCAATCGACTAAGTGTCAAATTTAATTCACTTCCGAGTGAAAAAGGGAAAAACTCACGTTTCTAAGACTACAGCCGAATACAAGCATTCGACCGTAGTCTCGGGGACTACACCCAGTGGGTGCACTCAGCGTGCCCCCACTAATCCTGTTGAAGACAAAGTCGACCAGTCGACCTCAAAAAAAAAAGAGATGTATTCTCTAAGACTGTGATCAACTGCAAGCAGTCGACCACAGTCTCGGGGACTACACCCAGTGGGTGCACTCAGCGTGCCCCCACCGGTTTGTGAAATCCAGTCGACATAGTCGACTGACAGAAAAATTGACATCATAAAGCCTAAGGCCGACTGCCAGCAGTCGACCTTAGCCTTGGGGACTACACCCAGCGGGTGCACTCAGCGTGCCCCCGCTAATGCGGAACTCAATCGACAACACCCAGTGGGTGACTACTATAAATTCCGGAAAGGAAAAGTTTTTGGCAGCATATCCAACAGAACAAACGGTGGTCGACTGACATGAACATTGCTTTGGAGGGCAGAACTGGCGTCATAAGCTGCCTGGCTCGCGTCCCGGATGGTCTTCAGCTGCTCCATCATGAGTCCCGCCTGGCGTATCGCCTCCTTCGCTGCGCCAGCTTGGTCCTCTGGGACGTGGTGCGTCGTGAAGAGGGAGGGCTGCTGAGCACTCGTCAGTGGATTCGCGAAGGACACCGTGTGTCGAGTGGTGTTCTCTTCCTCCACAGTCAGAATCTCAGGCGCCGTCACATCCTGAGGCACCTTACTGGCGGACGCTTTCCGACTCCTCCTGTGCTTCAGCGGCTCTTCATCCTCATCATCATCAGGAAGATTGATAACAGTATTGGGTGGAGCTGCGGAGAAGAATCAGGATCAGAGATCGCGAGTCAGTCGACTAAGAACGGCGTTAAGAATACAGTACCTGGGTTCGAAGTTGCTGCGTCCTCCATCTCGTGGTCATCAGCCCGGGCCGAGGTTTCAGAAGTAGCAGCACTGCAACTCCGAAGGATCAGTCGACTAACTTCAGCTTCGACCAGAGACAAAGTTCACACAAAATGAGAAGATTCAAACAACACGATTACCCTGATATGGTAGGGATGGACACCTTCATCTTCGGTAGGAGCTTGATCGGCTTCGACGAGGCCGCCCTGGGCTGCTTCGGCGCCTTTTCAGTCGGCACCGGAGAGGTGGTCCGAGGGCGCTTGGTCGACTGAGTGGCGGTCGCAACCCCCTTACCACGTTTAGTCGAAGGGTCGTGGACAAGCTTCGACCGCCTTTCTGAGCGCGGTGGTACGACCTCCTCCTCCTCTTCTTCCTCGTCCTCGACGTCATCTTCATCACCGTCATCATCATCGTCGTCGTCATCATCCTCTGCAACATCCGAGTCCCATTCCTCCTCTTCCTGGCTCTCGCCCCCGCTCGCCTCGCCCTCTTCAGTCGAAGCTTGTGCCCCATTGGGCATCGAGTACAGCTCGGTGAGGGCCTAGCAGATGTCCAGACAAGGATTAGTCGACCAGTCAGCAGGGTAAACAGAAATGAATGCGAAAAAGCACAGTGGAGAGCAGGGCAAGTATACCTTGTTTGGATCGCTGTTGTGGTCGAGTGGAGGAATCCTTCTGGCTCCGCGTGGGTTATCCTTATTTCCGGTAACGGCTACCATCCACCTTTCCAGAGTGACGTCGTCGACTGCTTCTGGATGGACTATAGTCTCGTCTTCGGTCCCACAGTACAACCACATGCAGTGGCTCCGGAACTGAAGGGGCTGGATGCGACGCCTGAGGAAGACCTCCAGAAGGTCCATGCCCGTCACTCCCTCCCGAACCAACTGCACCACGCGCTCCATCAACATCTTCGCGTCAGCTTTCTCCTCCGGAATCAGCTTCAGAGGGGAGGGCTTGTTCACTCGGTCCATGGTAAACGGAGGGAGTCCACTCGACTGCCCTGGCGTCGACTGGACCTGGCAGTAGAACCAAGTCGACTGCCAGCCTCTAACGGACTCGGGAAAGGTCATGGGCGGGAAGGTGCTCTTATTCCTCACCTGGATCCCCAGGCCCCCACACATTTGGACGACTCGGGTTCTCTCATCACCTGGGCTCGCCTTCTTCACGGTCTGAGAGCGACACGTGAATATATGTTTGAACAAACCCCAGTGCGGTCGACAGCCCAAGAAACCCTCACACATGGACACGAATGCAGCAAGATAGGAAATGGAGTTTGGGGTAAAGTGGTGAAGCTGCGCTCCGAAGAAATTCAAGAAGCCATGGAAGAAAATACTCGGCGGCAAGGAAAACCCACGATCAACATGAGTGGCCAAAAGCATACACTCACCCTCTTCTGGCTGTGGCTGCCACTCCTTCCCCGGAAGCCTCGCAGCTCCGTGAGGGATCAAGCCCTCGTTGGCCATGTCGAGGAGGTCCTTCTCTGTGATGGTCGACTGGATCCAGTCTCCTTGAATCCAGCCCTTCTGCAGGCGGGATCTGGACGAGGACCCTCCGCGGCTGGTGGATCTCCCCTTCGCCTTCTCCGACGCCGACGCCTTCTTTGCGCGCTCCAGCGCCGCCGTCTTCTCCTTGGCCATGGTCGCCGGCGAGATGCGCGAAGGGAAGTGGTGCGGGGGCGAGAGCGAGCACGCTGGGCGGAGAAGAAGGAAGCAGAGAGAGGGAGAGAATGCTGAGGCGCAGCACAGAAATCCTCGCCGGGCACATTTATAAGGTCTCTTCCGAGTGGATGACAGGTGGGCCTGTCGATCTAATCATATCTGGGAGCAGTTACGCAGACTGGATACGTGGCGAAAAAGGCGGCGCGGAGATCGAGGCGTCTATGCCCCGTCCCATCCGAACGCCGCGGTCCGCCCCGCTTCGCACGCATCCCCAAATTTCGCATCCCGCGGAATCCGCGAACAACAAATCAGTCTGTCAGACGCGGTGTTTCCGGCGATCCGTCGCTCGGAGATCGTCGAAACCCGAAAGATCACTCGACGCAAAAATAGAATGGATCGGGTCGACTGAAGGCAAATTGCTCCCTGTCGACGAAGAGATTCTTTGGTCCAGGACAACGCACGACCAGGGCACAAAGGTTAATCGGAAACGACATCAACTCCTTCCTCACTCGAAGCCTCAATCCATTCGGGGGCTAATGATGGGGTTATGTACCTAGGGTAGGGTCATGGACCTGATCTAAGTACCTTACCCAAGGACACCCTTAGAAGAAGTCGCCTTCCAGTCGACCAACGAGGGACACACTCGACTGACTTGAAGGACTCGACCACGAAGACTCACTCGACCACCAGAAGGTCAAGAGGCACTCTGCACTGCAACGGCCTGTAATCAAGTAGACTTTATGATAGTAAAGGCACTTTATGTGGGACGTTACCAGTAACGCCCCAGACTTAACTCACCTTAAACCCTCTCCTACGTGGGCTGGCTGGGGTCCTGGCGCACTCTATATAAGCCACCCCCCTCCACAGGCAGAAGGGTTCGGCACCTTGTAACTCATATACTCATAATCCACTCGACCGCCTCCGGGCTCCGAGACGTAGGGCTGTTACTTCCTCCGAGAAGGGCCTGAACTCGTACATCCTTTGTGCTTACAACCTCTTCATAGCTAGGACCTTGCCTCTCCATACCTACCCCCCACTCTACTGTCAGGCTTAGAACCACGACAGTTACGATGTTCGGACACACCATTACACTGTGGTGTTCCATGTGGCGTGAGCTATGAAACTATTCCACGTTGTTCACTCTGAAATTCTTTGAACTTTTCAAATGTTTCAGACTTGTGCTTCATTAAGTAGATATACCCATATCTGCTCAAATCATCAGTGAAGGTTAGAAAATAACAATGCTTGCCACGAGCATCAACACTCATTGGATCGCATACATCGGTATGTATTATTTCCAATAAATCAGTAGCTCGTTCCATTTTTCCGAAGAACGGAGTTTTAGTCATCTTGCCCAAAAGGCACGGTTCGCAAGTATCAAATGATTCATAATCAAGTGATTCCAAAAACCCATCAACATGGAGTTTCTTCATGCGCTTTACACCGATATGACCCAAACTGCAGTGCCACAAATAAGTTGCACTATCATTATCAACTTTGCATCTTTTGGCATCAATATTATGAATATGTGTATCACTACGATCGAGATCCAACAAACTATTTTCATTGGGTGTATGATCATCGGAGGCTCTATTCATGTAAACAGAATAACAATTATTCTCTGACTTTAAATGAATAACCGTATTGCAATAAACATGATCAAATCATATTCATGCTCAACGCAAACGCCAAATAACATTTATTTAGGTTTAACACTAATCCCAAAAGTATACGGAGTGTGTGATGATGATCATATCAATCTTGAAACTACTTC
This sequence comes from Triticum dicoccoides, assembly GCF_002162155.2. NCBI lineage: Eukaryota > Viridiplantae > Streptophyta > Magnoliopsida > Poales > Poaceae > Triticum > Triticum dicoccoides. Next base: position 389,599,402 of record NC_041393.1, on the reverse strand, counting down.
CAACACTAATCGTCACTTCCCCTCAACTAGTCTCTGTTTATTATGTAACTCATGTTTTCGAGTTACTAATCTTAGCAACCGAACAAGTATCAAATACCCAGGGGCTACTATAAACACTAGTAAGGTACACATCAATAACCTGTATATCACATATACCCTTGTTCACTTTGCCATCCTTCTTATCCACCAAATATTCAGGGCATTTCCGCTTCCAGTGACCATTTCCTTTGTAGTAGAAGCACTCAGTTTCAGGCTTTGGTCTAGCTTTGGGCTTGTTCGCGGGAGTGACAACTTGCTTGTCATTCTACTTGAAGTTCCCTTTCTTTCCCTTTGCCCTTTTCTTGAAACTAGTGGTCTTGTCAATCATCAACACTTGATGCTCTTTCTTGATTTCTACCTTCGTTGATTTCAATATCACGAAGAGCTCAGGAATCATTTTCGTCATCCTTTGCATACTATAGTTCATCACGAAGTTCTACTAACTTGCTGATGGTGACTAGAGAACTCTATCAATTACTATCTTATCTAGAAGATTAACTCCCACTTGATTCAAGCGATTGTAGTACCCAGACAATCTGAGCACATGCTCACTAGTTGAGCAATTCTCCTCCATCTTTTAGCTATAGAACTTGTTGGAGACTTCATATCTCTCAACTCGGGTATTTGCTTGAAATATTAACTTCAACTCCTGGAACATCTCATATGGCCCATGACGTTCAAAACGTCTTTGAAGTCCCGATTCTAAGCCGTTAAGCATGGTGCACTAAAATATCAAGTAGTCATCATATTGAGCTAGCCAAACGTTCATAGCGTCTGCATTTGCTCCTGCAATAGGTCTGTCACCTAGCGGTGCATCAAGGACATAATTCTTATGTGCAGCAATGAGGATAAACCTCAGATCACTGATCCAGTCCGCATCATTGCTACTATCATCTTTCAACTTAGTTTTCTCTAGGAACACATATAAAACACAGGGAAGCAACAACGCGAGCTATTTATCTACAACATAATTTGCAAAATACTATCAGGACTAAGTTCATGATAAATTAATGTTCAATTAATCATATTACTTAAGAACTCCCACTTAGATAGACATCCCTCTAATCATCTAAGTGATCACGTGATCCAAATCAACTAAACCATGTCCGATCATCACGTGAGATGGAGTAGTTTTCAATGGTGAACATCATTATGTTGATCATATCTACTATATGATTCACGATCGACCCTCAGTGTTCCGAGGCCATATATGTATATGCTAGGCTCGTCAAGTTTAACCTGAGTATTCCGCGTGTGCTACTGTTTTTCACCCGTTGTATTTGAACGTAGAGCCTATCACACCCGATCATCATGTGGTGTCTCAGCATGAAGAACTTTCGCAACGGTGCATACTCAGGGAGAACACTTATACCTTGAAATTTAGTGAGAGATCAACTTATAATGCTACCGTCAATCAAAGCAAAATAAGATGCATAAAGGATAAACATCACATGCAATCAATATAAGTGATATGATATGGCCATCATCATCTTGTGCTTGTGATCACCACTCCGAAGCACCGTCATGGTCACCATCGTCACCGGCATGAAACCATGATCTCCATCATCTTGATCTATATCAATGTGTCATCACATGGTCGCCTCGCCAACTATTGCTCTTGCAACTATTGCTATCGTATAGCGATAAAGTAAAGCAATTATTTGGCGCTTGCATCTTATGCAATAAAGAGACAACCATAAGGCTTTTGCCAGTTACCGATAACTTCAACAAAACATGATCATCTCATACAACAACTTATATCTCATCACGTCTTGACCATATCATATCACAACATGCCCTGCAAAAACAAGTTAGACGTCCTCTACTTTGTTGTTGCAAGTTTTACGTGGCTGCTACGGGCTGAGCAAGAACAGTTCTTACCTACGCATCAACACCACAATGATAGTTCGTCAAGTTAGTGTTGTTTTAACCTTCTCAAGGACCGGGCGTAGCCACACTCGGTTCAACTAAAGTTGGAGAAACTGACACCCGCCAGCCACCTATGTGCAAAGCACGTCGGTAGAACCAGTCTCGCGTAAGCGTATGCGTAATGTCGGTCCGGGCGGCTTCATCCAACAATACCGCCGAACCAAAGTATGACATGCTGGTAAGTAGTATGACTTGTATCGCCCACAACTCACTTGTGTTCTACTCGTGCATATAACATCTACGCATAAAACCTAGCTCGGATGCCACTGTTGGGGAACATAGTAATTTCAAAAAAATCCTACGCACACGCAAGATCATGGTGATGCATAGCAACGAGAGGGGAGAGTGTTGTCCACGTACCCTCATAGACCGAAAGTGGAAGCTTTAGCACAACGCGGTTGCTGTAGTCGTACGTCTTCACGATCCGACCGATCAAGTACCGAATGTACGGCACCTTCGAGTTCAGCACACGTTCAGCTCGATGACGTCCCACGAACTCCGATCAAGCAGAGCTTTGCGGGAGAGTTCCGTCAGCACGACGACGTGATGACGGTGTTGATGATGCTACCGATGCAGGGCTTCGCCTAAGCACCGCTACGATATTACCGAGGTGGAATATGGTGGAGGGGGGCACCGCACACGGTTAAGAGATCAAGAGATCAATTGTTGTGTCTAGAGGTGCCCCCCTGCCCCCGTATATAAAGGAGCAAGGGAGAGGTCGGCCAGCCTTGGGGCACACCAAGAAGGGAAGGAGTCCTCCTAGTAGGAGTAGGACTCCCCTCTTTCCTAGTCCAACTAGGAAAAGGAAGGGGGAAGGAAGGAGAGGGAAAGGAGAAGGTGACTCTGCGAGGAGCTTATAACCACGCAGTCTCACCTACCATCGGCATCTAATGCGCAACAAATGCACGGTACATCTCTGGCATGATTATCTCGTTCTACGGGTCAGTTTCAAATAGTACTTGGGAAAAATGAATTGGAAGCTACAGGTTAGGTACATTTTCTTAAAATTGATACGGTCAAGGACCGCTTGGCATGAGCGGTTCGCTATCTCACAAAACAAAACAATGATATGGCCAGGGGAATCAAAGGCGGATAACTGAAATCATTTGATATTTGGAATATATCTATACATACATACATGATCATCGTTGCCAGTTTGTGGATCACTTGCTCTTAGAAAGAACAAAAAAGGAAATATAAACATTCCTTAATACTCCCTCCGTCTGGGAATACTTGTCCTCGAAATGGTTGTATGTAGACTTATTTTAGTTATAGATACATCCATTTTATCCATTTCTAAGACAAGTATTTCCAGACGGAGGGAGTAGCTTACTGCGCAAGACAGGCAATTACCCAGTGCATGCAAGTTGAAGAAAATCAGCTTATGCTATTACAGATGTACTCCCTCCGTTCCTAAATGTAAGTCTTTTTAGATATTTCACTACAAACTATATACGGATGTATGTAGACATATTTTAAAGTGTAGATTCACTCATTTTGCTCCGTATGTAGACTATAGTGGAATCTCTAAAAAGACTTATATTTAGGAACGGAGGGAGTATACAACTGATACGAAATCTGTAGTGCATCGATAAATCGCTGATTATCAGCTTGATAGCACCTCCTCAATGGTGACGAAACGGCCTTTCTCGATCGACAATTGGCCAGCCACACCAATTGCAACAGATAGTAAGCCGTCATCCAAACTGATAGCTGGGCTACATGCACCTTGTGCCCTGATGGCAGACAGGAAATTCAGGTGCTCCAAGTAGCTAGATCCATGGTGAAGCCCCTGGTACCTAAGGAATGTATGTACAGCTCGTTAGATACTACTCCCTCCGTTCTAAATTACTTGTCGCACGAATGAATGTATGTAGATGTATTTTAGTTCTAGATACATCCATTTCAGCGACGAGTAATTTGGAACGGAGGGAGTACTCTACATGACAATTTGATGGTAAACCACTCGTCCTAAAGTACAGAAAGGAGTTCTTATTGAAAGCTAGTAGAAAGGTATGAAGTCTCAAATCTAAACCAGTTCTATTTCTTAAAGAATCACTATTATAATAGGAGCTGTATCTCCCATCAGAAGAATCTATTTTCTTAATATTTTGCTATTAAAATGTTAAGATCCGGAAAACATTGATATATTGTGACAAAGTAGTACATACTTGATTCGTTCATCTTCGGCCTTTAACGTTACAACTCCATCTCTGCCTCCTGCTCGCTTTCCAACCCTCACAACGCCCTCTGGAACAAAAGCCTCGCCCTGTTTGAAAATTCATATTACAAACAGACACTCCATAAATTGAATTGATATACAAGTCTTACATGTCATAGACTCAGGAGTGCCTAAAGTATGACCTTTTTAATCCTACACATGCAATTAACATTCTAAGAGGCTATAGCTAGCACATGGGTTGGGAAGACAGGCAGGTCCATTGTCCTGGAGAAAATAAACACCCACAGCACTTGCCCCTCACTCCGATGCAACAATTTGAAGCAAGTTTCGTGAAATCCTAGTAATCGGAGAAACGGAGCATCGGTTGCATGAGCAGCTTGAACTTCGTTTCACGACGCCTTCCTTCTTATTTGATCCCACCATGTGATAACTGTGTCATGGCTCGTGACATTTGTCTCCTTTCAAGTTCTTAGTTTTGCACAAAGCTAACCCTTTTTTGAGGTGCTACAGTTATCTCCAAGGATTGCGGTAAATATTGATGATTCCTTCATAGTAGATTCACCAGTGAACTACAGCCTCTCTGCAGACCAGAGCATGCAAAAGGACTAAGCCTAGAGGATGCAATATTACGCAGACAGGTCCCACATTTGATACGGTTCGTACTACATCTGATACGCATCAAATGTAGAGATGCATGTGATATATCACCAAGGACCATTGACGATTCATTCATAATAGATCCACCAGTGAGCTGAGGTGGGGGTAAAGGTCCAAGGACCTGTACTGCCTTATAACTCTTTGAGCTAAGCGATGACATAAATAATAAAACTAAGCATCAAAGCCTGTCTTACTAGTCAGGGGCGAGCCCTCTCGCACCGTCCTTGGACCTTTACCCCTATCTCTATCACCAAAGACCGTTACTGAGTTGTGAATTGGCAAAGCCTATGTACAGCCAGTGTATATAACGGCATACTCATATTTGGCTATAACTTTGTGAAAATCAACACCATTTCATGATTGGGAGATGTATTATGTGTCTCCAACAACCATAGAACAAATAATCCCTGTTTTACTTAAATGTGAAGATATCTGGGGTTGTACCTTTCCAGTGTCACCAACAACAGAAATTTCCTGCTCATTTTTACTGCCTTCAGCAAACATGCAGAGATCAAGCATGCCACGACAGCCATTATCGAATTCTATGATCACATATGCATTATCAATTATATCTGGTACCTGCATCCAGAGAGAATTTTTAGGAATCAAGCACCACTGTTTTAACTGAAATGTGTCTACTAATATTATAATCAGAAGAGATCAAAAATTGTTTGATAGCTTGAAATAAATATATATTGTAGTAACTTGGCAAGTTCTGATTCCATCCAGTATTCCATAAATCCCTGAATAGAACATACTAATAAGGAATCCTTATCATGCACTACTACTTCAGCATGCATATTTTTTAACTCGCAAGACCATAATGAGTAGCACAGTGAAAGGAGAGAGCTTGTAGTCAATGAACCTGACCTTTCCATCATAAACCTCATCCTTATGGTTAACATCAATAGCTCCAGAAGCCATCACACGAACAGGGTTCGCATCTGCAAACAATCTTATCAAATCAAAAAAGTGGCAGCACTTCTCAACCAGAGTCCCCCCACTGTTGCAATTAAACCTATTCCAGTTGTTCACCTGCAAGGGTTTTAGCAGTTACACACAGAAGGAAATTATTAATTATTACAAGTACCATAGATTGGGCTCCCGTACCTTAACAAGGAAAGGAAACCGGTGTTCACGGATAGCCACCATTCTGACCTGCCCTAGTGTGCCACTTTTAACAATATCTATCAGCTTAGCGACCGGCGGCATATACCGGTATTCTAATCCGACTTGCATGAGTATGTCCGGTCTCTGTTTGGCAGCCTCTATGACCTATACGGGGACACCAAAACTTCAGATATCAAAATGAATAAGCTTGCAGAGATTCGGCGGACTGACGAATTGTAATCGTTGGTTTTAATGGATCCCTTAAATGGTTAATTATACAGTAGTTTCTCCTCGTATATCAGAAAGGTACTGTATATTTTACTTTACAGCAGTTAACAAGCACATTGCATAGCACATCCCTGACCAGAATATGACGTCACCTTCTTGCAGTCCTGTACCGTGGTGCACAGAGGCTTCTCAACAAGAACGTGGTGCGGCTTGGCATAACCAATGATGTCCATGAGTATCTCAGAGTGTGTCATGTTTGGCGATGACACAACAACGGCGTCACAGAGCCCGCTGTCCAGCAACTCGCGATGACCTGAAAATGTCTTGAAACCTTCTAGTTTTCAGGATTTGGTAACCAACCAGAAACACGCACAATTGCACGGTACATACAGTCTATCATCTGCAGTCAAAGTATTTGTGGAACAGCTAGTATTTTGAACATTGTTGCCATGCACCTAATACTTCCAACCAAATATAGTTCGGATAGAATCAAAGTACCAATCAACGGTAGACTACAGAATACTAGCTGATTATGTATGACTGGCTCTACATTCTACAACCAGCAAGGCGGCGGTAATATGTAGTACTATCATATTCATGTGACTGGAGGCTGTGGCAGGTACCTGGGGAGGTGGCAGGCCAAGCTCCGCAGCGAGGCGGAGGCCAAGGAGGAGGGACTCCGGGTGGGGGTCGGCGAGGCAGGTGACGCAGACGCGGACGGACTGCTCCCGCTCGACTTCTCCGGCGAGGTGGGCGAGGTTGTGGAGGTGCTCCCTCCCCATCATCCCGACCCCAACTATCCCGTACCTCACTTCCGCCGCTGCGGGCGCCATGGCTGCCCCTACTCCCTCTCGCGCCATCTCCGAACGAATCTGGACGGGATTTCGAGCGAGGAGTGGGCGGGGGATTGGATGTTTTGCCCCACTTTACATTTACACTGGATTTGATGATTTGCCCCATGATTTGTTCCATGTTTATCTCAACGCCAACTGACCCCGGCCCCATCCGTCATTCTCAATGGCCAAATGATCAAAGTTACTCCCTTCGTTCCTAAATCCTCCCTCCGTCCGAAAATACTTGTCATCAAAATGGATAAAAAGGGATGTATCTACAACTAATATACATCTAGATACATCCCCTTCTATTCATTTTGATGACAAGTATTTCCGGACGGAGGAAGTATATGTCTTTTTAGAAATTTTAACAAGTGACAACATACGAAACAAAATGAGTGAATCTACACTCTAAAATATGTCTATATACATAAGTATGTGATAGTCCATTTGAAATCTCTAAAAAGACTTTTATATTTATGAACGGGGGGAGTAGAAGAAAAGGAGGGGGAAAAGATTCAATTTCTCGGAGTGGATGTGCGACTGATCATAAAATCAGGTTTTGCTACCGGCCGTTGGATCATCGATGGTGGGTAGATGAGCTATCGACTCTCTGCGCCGTGGGCAAAGGCCGAGTCACAAAGGCAACTTTAACAGAGACCCAATTAGTCCGTTGATGTTCGCCAAGTCCAAAACTGTTGAAAGTACTTCCTTCGTCCGGAAATACTTGTTGGAAAAATGGATAAAAATAGGTGTATCTAGAACTAAAATACGTCTATGTACATTCATTTCTCCGACAAGTATTTTTGGATGGAGGGAATATAAGATAGACTAGATTTCTTGTACTCCAAACTGATCATGTGCTCCTATATACTCCTTCTGTTCCTAAATATTTAGAGATTTTGAAAGTGCTAGTATCGACTAGAGGGGGGTGAATAGGCGATTTTTATGAAAGTCTTCAAAACTTAGAAGTTTCGAAGACAAACAATAGAAATGACCTAGTTGATGTGCAGCGGAAGATAAACTACCATAAGCAAACCATAGTCAAATATGCAATGATGTGAAAGTACAGGACTAATAGCAGCTAAATAGTAAGGATCAGGATGAAAGATAGTATGAAGCCAATCAACAGTAGTAGTCAAGCAATGAAGTCAAACAGATACACAGATAGGCAATGAATTCACGAAGACAAACTTAAGTAAAGGAAGGGAGAGGATAAAACCAGTCACTTGTTGAAGACACAGGATTTGTTGGACCAGTTCCAGTTGCTGTGACAACTGTACGTCTGGTTAGGGAGGCTGAGATTCAACTCAGAAGACCGCGTCTTCACCTTGTTCCCCTTGAGCTAAGGACACATAGTCCTCGCCCAATCACTCTGGTAAGTCTTCAAGGTAGACTTCCAAACCTTCACAGACTTCGTTCACCGGCAATCCACAATGACTCTTGGATGCTCAGAACGCGACGCCTAACCGGTTGGAGGATACACAGTCCTCAAGTGTAATAAGTCTCACAGACAGAAAGACTTTAGTGATGCCTAACACTCTTTGGCTCTGGGTGTTTGGCCTTTGTCCTCGCAAGGATTTCTCTCTCAAAGGCTTCGAGGTGGGTTGCTCTCAAACGATAAAAGCCGTGCACTAACTCTGAGCAGCCACCAATTTATGGTGTAGGGGGTGGGCTATTTATAGACACTGGGCAACCCGACCTGATATGTCCGAAATGACCCTGGGTCACTAAGGAACTGACACGTGTTTCAACGGTCAGATTTCAAACACACACGGCAACTTTACTTGGGCTACAAGCAAGGCTGACTCATCTAGCTCAGGATAAGATTTGCTCTCATTGTCTTCGCTCAAAGACATAGGATTTGGGTTGAGCATCACTTCAGTCATTCTGACTTAGTTCACTTGGACCCCACTTAACAGTACGGTGGTTCCTATGACTCAACAAAGAAGAAAAGGAAATAACGAAACCACACAGTCTTCGCGCTCCATAGTCTTCACACAATGTCTTCTCATGTCATAGTCTTCAATATGAATATCTTCTCATACCACCATTGTCTTCAATGTCTTCATACATTTTTAGGGGTCATCTCCGGTAGGTAAACCGAATCAATGAGGGACACTACCTACGTTATCCTGCAATTCTCATAAACGCATTAGTCCCTCAACCAACTTTGTCGTCAATACTCCAAAACCAACTAGGGGTGGCACTAGATGCACTTACAATCTCCCCCTATTTGGTGATTGATGACAAACTGGTTGAAGTTTTCAACGGGGATAAAGTATGTGAAATTGTAAAGGATAGGGTATTATCTTCATAAGTAGTAAGGGCTCCCCCTGAAGATGTGCATATAAGTAATTTGCTTTTGAAATGCAAATGCACATGGCAGGTTGTACTTGTGGAGATTCTCTTCAACTTATGAAGATAATTCATCATGCATGAAATGATATAGCAAATAGAATGACATGCATAATGAAAAATGGACGTCTGCAGAATGATCTAAGTGCGGAAGTTATCATCGCACATGCGGAATTTATCATCGCATCACAGTAAAGCAAATAAGTAGCAGACGACCATCGAGTTTAAGTGTTACAACTCAAAGAACCAAATGTTTCAAAAGCGAGAGAGTTGTAAACACGAGGCAAAATATAAAGCAACCGCCCATATGAACCCGCTTGAAGACTATCAACTCATATGCTTCTCCCCCTTTTGTCAGTAAGGACCAAAAAGGTTTGAAGACATAGAGCATCTACTCGTCCTCATGAGTAGGTGAAGCAGCAGGGTTGTCGTTGTTGCTTGGCGGTGCAGACGTACTTGGTGCAGTGTCGATGTGTGCAGAAGTAGGAGGCGGTGAAGTAGCATCATCTTCATCATCGATTACGCTAGCATTCACAGTTGCCGCGGAGGAAAAATAGTCAGAGTCTTCAAGGGATGGAGTGCGACGTAGGACTGCAGTCCGTGGAGGAGTGGAGTCAAACTTGAATCTTTCAGTGAAGCCATCGTCTTGAAGATCAGCTTCAGCACTAAGCAGCGTCAAACTCTTCCATGTTCGCCGACAAGTCTCGTGAGCAACAAATGCATTCTTGGTGGCAAGATTTCGAATGCGATTGACGTCCACCAAGAGGCTTTGCATCTGTCTCTTGAGCCAATAGTGATGCTTATCTTGTTTTTGATGAAGTGCCACAAGAAGTTCTCGGTCATTTAGAACACGAGAGTGCTTCTTAGGCCTTTGGGTAATGGTGCTTTCAGTGGCTTCAGTTTGCGCACGATGAGGCAGATGAGTATTTCCAGCCATTGGATAGATTCGTGTTACTTCTTGAATGCCTTTCATGGACTGAGTGAAGCTTTGGTGATCAGCATTTTGAAGACAAAGAGGCTCCTTGGCAGGCTCAGGCTATATGGCTTCAACTGACATATCAACCTCTGGTAGAAAGATCAGATGATTGCGAGCAGAGGGCTGATAGTTGACAGAAGAGTGTCGCTTGATGAGGCGCATGACCCATGGAGCATAAAACTTCAGACCAAAAAGGTCAGATCCAGAAGCAGCAAGTTGTCTGATGAAGAATTCTTGAGAATTGAAGCTGATGCCATTGAGGATGTAGAAGACCAATGTCTTCATGGCTCCTTCAAGCTTTGCAGCTGATGAATGTCCTTTGATAGGCCATAGAGTTCGCCTGATAATATGATATATGGTGCGAGGCAAATACTCAAGGTCATCAACAAAGAACTCTGTTGGATATTCAGCGTCAGATGGCAAAGGCTTCATCATGCTCAACATCTGGCTCATATTGGGTTCAAGCTTGTGGAAGATGCTCTCCTGTGCATTGCGGTGTAGTTGGCAGTCAGGTTCATAGAAATCTCCGGGAGTGGATAGGCCAGTAAGCTCAATGATGTCAAGAGCTTTGGCTTCATGATGAACATTTCCAATCATCCACTCGAGAACCCATGTCTTGATGTCTCTGTTGTAGCCGCGAATGTGGAGGGTAGCATAGAATCGAAGCAAAAGTTCTTCATTCCAATGTTCTTTGTCTGTCACAAAACTGAGCAGACCAGCATCACGAAAGCAGTCGAGTGCTTCTTCTAAGCACGGCAGTCTAGCAATGGCTTCAGCGTCGAGGCGCATATGAGGAAAAATGCGCCCTTGATCATACAGAACGCAGGAGTAATAGCTTAGCTGTTGATAGCTCCGGATACGATCTGATGATATCCTTGGCTTTGAGTGGGGGTTCTTGGCGCTGTCAAAGAAGGTATTGTGGCTTTTGAAGCCATTAGCATTGAAGGACCCTGGAGAGTTTGTAGTACCTGGAAACCTTGGCAATCTTGGCTTTGGTTTCTGGACCTGAGGCCTATGCTCAACATGATAATCAAATTGAGGTCCAGAGGCAGTAGGCGAAGGGACCAGAATGGGCCATCGGACAGTGGTTAGCTGACCATGATTGTATGCTTGCTCAATTGTATGGGGCCTTAGTGGCGGAACAGGAGCAGTGGCAACAGCTGAGACTTCAGGCTGCACAACAGGTGCTTCGGGAGTAGTTGCCTCATTAGCTTCAGGCACCCTGGTTGGTTCAAGCTCCACATTAGCTTCAGCCATGACTACGTCATTGGCTTCACTTGCGTTGGTAGTGGCAGCTTCAGGATTTTCAACCTCCACCTGACGAGCTGGAGTGTCGGGCACTGGCACGTTCCCATCAGGAACAGCTTCTTCAATAACTGGGGAAGTAGGGACACGTACGTCTTCTTATCTTTCATTTGCTGATGCAGCCGGAATGTCTTCAGCAGCTTGGGCTTCAGACGCGGAGACATTCTCAGTTGGAGTGGCTTCAGGAAACACTTGACGTGCAACAGGTTGATGATGCACTTCTCCTTCTGGAACGCTCAAAAAAGGGACTTGAGGCTTTTGTCCTTTGCAAAGCCTGCGAAATGCTGGCAACGCCTTTGGAGATGGAGTTGGCTGGGCCTCAAAGTCTTCTTCTTCTTCTTGCACGGGTGGTGTAGCTTGTGGTTGTTGTTGGGGAGTACTTGGGGAGTCTTGTTGCTGTGGGTGATCAGCCCACGATGCATCCTGAGCAATTGGCGCCAGAGGACGACCAATGCTAATGAGTTCGCTGTTCGTGAGAATAGGCGATGATACCACGTTGTGTTCGATCAGAGGAAGAACTTCATCATCTTCAACATTGTCATCTTGACCAATGTCTTCAGCAGCGGTGGGTTCAGCTGCTGGAATATCTTCAGCTTCATGAGCCTCTGTGGGAGCAGGCTCATGGACTATCATCCGTCTTTCTTGATGTTCACACGCAGGGCGAACCACTGAGATGGGTTCAACAACCAAGGGCTCTGTGGGAGCAGCCCTATTCTTCTTGGTCTTGCGCTTCTTCTTGGAGGGAGCGGTATCAGAGGCTTCAGTATTCCTCCTCTTTCTGGCTTCAGCCTCGGCAGCCCTTGTCTTCTTCTTTTCTGAAGCGGTTGACAGGACCTTTGGCTTCGAGCCAGTCATGCTGCTTGGGAAGACAATGCGAGGTGCTTCTTGACTTGAAGGCGCAGGTTTGGCAGTAGAGAGCTTCTTCTTCTTCTTTGCAGCCATCCTGGGGTCAATGCCAGGACGGCCAAGAGACTTGCGCTTCTCAGCCTCATTGTAGGCAAGCACACACTTGTCAGCCAAACTCTTCATACGTTCGCGAGAGCCTTGGGCATATTGGCACTTCTTGAGAAAGGCTTCTTTAAGCTCATTCAGCATGACCTTGAAGTTTCTGACATCTTGCACGCTGAGCTTCGCCACATGCTTCTTGAACTGAGCCTTCTCATAATCAATTTTGTTCTTCAGCTCAACGATGCGCTGAGCGAGAGCTAGCTCAGAAGCAATGGCGCCATTAAAGGAGACGCTGAGTCCAATGGGAAGCTGCAGATCTTCAAAGCTGAGATTTGGGGTGTCAAACCACTCATCAATGAAGTTATGGATGATTGCCACATCGAAGAGAGGTAAGTTGTTGAAGATTTCTGCTTCTTCCTTGCTCTTGATCAGTTGCTCAAGGGCATCATCTGCAAGATCTTCATCGCTGGACAGATCAATGGGTTCTTCACGCAGAATGGTAGCAGGAGTCAAGGTTTTATCAGTATGCCTGACGATTTGCTTTTTCTTCTCCGTTTTCTTGGAGATTCGGGATTGATCTTCAGACTGCACACTGTCTTCAGGAGGTGCAGTGGCCAGCGGCTTCGCACGTGAAGCTTTTGGAGCAGCTGATCGTGAAGTCTTTGGCTTCTGCGGCTTTGGAGGAGGAGCTGGGGCTTCATCAGTGTCAGCATCATTATCAGAATGATCTACTCTGGCACCTTGGACCAAGATGTAGGTGATGAGGCCGTCAAGGTTGGAGAAGGGGCCGATGACATTGGGTTCTGCATCACGTGAGCCATCAGCGCGGGGAGCAGAGGGACCAGGGTTGAAGTCTAATCCCAATGACTTCTTGTTCTCCTTGGCCGAAGCCTTTGCGTGCTGGAAGTTGCGCTTGAAGAGAGTATCATCGCGACACCAGAGTAATGATGAGGGATCAACATTCTCAGGCTGAGGTCCTCGGACCATGCAGGAATAGAAACCTTGTGCAATAGCTTCAGCTCTGTTCTTGGGTTGAAGGCCTCGATAGAGAATATCACCCCAAGGACTCTTGATAGCATTCTTCTCTACATATTCCTTGGTCACGAACGTGTACTTGAACCATTCTTCAGCCCAATAGCGTCGAATCCATTGGATTCGTGTCTTGCGCTGATGATAATTCTCTTCAGGATCTGTCTTGTAGAGCTCTGCTAGGTCATCAGGCAGATCTTTTGATGTTCCCCCTCGACGTTGTCTGCCACCCTTCCTTGCTGATTTTTCTGCACCCATGAACTTCAAACTGAATGGCTTCAATACGTTCAAAGGCTTCAGAGACTTACGCTTGCTGGTCAAGCAGGAACTGGCTTCAGGAGAATTAATGTGATGTTGTAAGTATTCTGTAAACGAATGCAGACTATGAGAACCAAGGGATTCTCCCACGGACATGTACCTGTGACAGCATTAGAGATGCGAGGGAAGGGGAAGAGTTCATATGCATTCTCAGAAGATTTTGAAGATAAATCAGTTTGAAGACATTGACCTCATGATGCGAAGACATTCACTTATATGGGTTGAGTTGGTTCCAGATTTGTACGAATCCGTGAATAGGTACAAGTGAGGAATCAAACTAGATATGAGATCTAAGTGAATAGACTAGGCAGTATGAAATGCAGACAGAATAGATCTAACACAGTGTAGGCAGAAACCACTTCCGGTAAATAGGATGAAATCTTGAAGATCAAAAAGGTGGTAAAAATAGAGTTATAATTACCGCACGAAGAACTGCTAGATGGGATGAATAGGAGACCGAGCAGTTCAGTCCATCGTGCCCTAACTTGGCGACGGAGGACACCTACGGCGATGGCGGAGAGGACGATGTCCGTGGTCGGCGTGAGGACGGCGTCGGAGAAGTCGCGGCAGCTAAGCGCTTCGTCGCCGGCATCGTCGAGAGATAGCGGTGGCGCTAGGGTTTTGACAAGGTGGAGAGGTGGAAGAAGGATTTCTTTACCGCAGGGAACAAGTATTTATAAGTAGGTGTGCAGCACAGCGCAATTACGCTGGTGCCCCTGGCGGTTCACATCTGAGGGGCATGTGGCAATCATGCAACATACTCAGAGTTGTCCTACGTTTCCACGGCCGCCAGGCATGTCGGATGGTTGTTCCGACTTCTCCGGATTTCAACAATAAAGATGAGTTATTTAAAACAGACTTAATGTTTGTCGCTGTGCCTTCTGCTGACTAGGACGCAGAGAAGACATTCGACAGTTTCAATAGAATGCATATGATTTGGACAGATAGAGTTTGAGATTGAAAGCATAGAGAGGTTAGGGTCCGATCACATTCACTTAGTTCAAAAGATTCATCTTGAAGACATAGCTATAAGTGAATGTTGTAGAGGACAGAACACTAGTATATATATATATATATATATATATATATATATATATATATATATATATATATATATATTATATATATATCAGAAAGCAATCAAATCATCATAGTGAAGAAAATCATGAAGATAAATTGAAACTGAAGACAAACCAAATGCGAAGTCATTGCAAAAATAACGCCATGAGTGAAAACACTTCAACCGGAGAAATTTGGTGGTGGCGTTACCCACCGTATAGGAAGTATTAGACCCAGACACGGCGCGCAATTATCGTGGCGCTCCGAAGTCAAATTCCATGTTAATGTATTCACACTCAGAGTGTAAGTCTTCATTGATTGAAGATATACATTACTTTATGTGTTGCACATCTAAATCATCAACATGCATAAGTGTTAGGATGTGTGCCTGATCACAGGACATTAAAGGATTCCAAGATATTTAGCTCACACCGTAACTTGCAAAACCTTTTCTCATCCAAGGGCTTTGTGAAGATATCTGCCAGTTGCTCTTCAGTGTTGACATGAATGATGTCGATATCTTTCTTCATGACATGATCTCTGAGAAAGTGATGACGAATTTCAATGTGCTT
Organism: Triticum dicoccoides; assembly: GCF_002162155.2. NCBI lineage: Eukaryota > Viridiplantae > Streptophyta > Magnoliopsida > Poales > Poaceae > Triticum > Triticum dicoccoides. Next base: position 389,583,859 of record NC_041393.1, on the reverse strand, counting down.
TGTCTTCGAGTGCTGAACTGGATTGTTGGCTATCTTGATGGCACTTTCGTTGTCGCAGAAGAGAGGTACTTGTTTCAAATTGATGCCATAGTCCTTGAGAGTTTGCTTCATCCATAGAAGCTGAGCGCAACAAGATCCAACAACAATGTATTCAGATTCAGCAGTTGAGAGTGATACATAGTTCTGCTTCTTTGAAGACCAACAGACAAGTGATCGACCCAGAAAGTGACATGTGCCTGATGTAGACTTGCGATCCACCTTGTCACCAGCATAATCAGCATCTGAGAATCCAACCAAATCAAATTTTGAGCCCTTGGGATACCATAATTCGAGTGTTGGGGTGTAAGCCAAATATCGAAGAATTCGCTTCACAGCTAAGTGACGCGATTCCTTTGGTGCCGCTTGGAATCGAGCACACATGCAAACACTAAGCATAATATCTGGCCTAGATGCACATAGATAAAGTAAAGAACCAATCATGGAGCGGTATACCTTTTGATCGAACTCTTTACCATTGTCGTCGGGACCAAGATGGTGTTTGGCAGGCATTGGCGTCGTGTAACCTTTGCAGTCTTCCATTCCAAACTTCTTCAGACAATCTTTGAGGTATTTTTCTTAAGATATGAAGATGCCATTCCTTTGCTGACGAATTTGAAGACCAAGGAAGAACTTTAGCTCACCCATCATGGACATCTGATATTGCTCTTGCATCATGTATCCAAACTCATCAGTATACTTGTGGTTGGTGCAGCCGAAGATTATGTCATCCATATATATTTGGCACACAAACAGTTCATCATCATATGTCTTCGTGAAGAGTGTGGGATCGAGGGATCCTGGTTTGAATCCTTTGCTCTTCAGGAAGTCTTTGATTGTATCATACCATGCGCGAGGAGCTTGTTTGAGGCCATACAGTGCCTTGTTTAGCTTGTACACCATATCAGGATGTTTTGGATCTTCAAAGCCAGGTGGTTGAGCGACATATACTTCTTCTTCAATCTTGCCATTTAGAAAAGCACTCTTCACATCTATTTGATATAGCAAGATGTTGTATTAGTTAGCGTAGGCTAGCAGTATGCGAATAGCTTCAAGCCTAGCCACAGGAGCAAATGTTTCATCAAAGTCAATTCCTTCTACTTGAGTATATCCTTGAGCCACGAGACGTGCTTTGTTTCTGACGACTTGACCATGCTCATCTTTCTTGTTTCGATATATCCATTTTGTTCCAATAATGTTATGCTTGCGAGGGTCAGGTCGCTTGACAAGTTCCCAAACATTGTTCAGCTTGAACTGTTGAAGTTCTTCTTGCATAGCTTGAATCCATTCAGGTTCCATAAAGGCTTCAGCAACTTTCTTGGGTTCTGGTATTGACACAAATGAAAAGTGCCCACAAAAGTTTGCTAACGGTGTTGCTCTTGAGCGAGTAAGTGGACTAGGCGCATTGATGCTATCAATTATCTTCTCAATTTGTACTTCATTTGCAACAAGAGGATGAACCGGATGAAAACTTTGCTCTTGCTGATCATTGTCATCATTGGGAGGATTGTCTTCGGTCTGAGCATTGTCTTCAGGTTGATTTGGTGTAGAAATGATAAGTTCCTCTTCAGGCTGTGCTTCAGAAGGCATGATTTCACCAGTTCCCATCAACTTGATAGATTCGCTTGGAGGAGCTTCATCTAGTGTACTTGGCAGGAGTTCTCTTTGTGAACCATTGGTTTCATCAAATCTCACATCCACAGTTTCGACGATCTTGTAGAGATAGAGGTTGAAGACTCTGTAGGAGTGTGAGTCCTTTCCATAGCCAAGCATGAAGCCTTCGTGAGCCTTAGGTGCAAATTTTGACTTGTGATGGGGATCCTTGATCCAGCATCTAGCTCCAAATACTCTGAAGTAGCTTACATTTGGCTTCTTGCCAGTGAGGAGCTCATAGGATGTTTTGTTCAGAAGCTTATGGATGTAGACACGGTTGATGATGTGACATGTTGTATCAATAGCTTCAGGCCAGAACTTTCTTGGTGTCTTGTATTCATCGAGCATTGTTCGAGCCATCTCAATGAGGGTTCTGTTCTTACGTTCAACAATGCCATTTTGCTGAGGTGTGTATGGAGCAGAGAACTCATGAGTGATCCCCATTGTATCCAGATAAAGATCAAGTTCGGTGTTCTTGAATTCAGTGCCATTATCACTTCTGATATGCTTGATCTTCACACCATAATTGTTCATTGCTCGATTAGCAAAGCGTCTAAAGACATCTTGCACTTCAGTCTTGTAGAGAATTATATGCACCCATGTGTATCTTGAGTAGTCATCAACAATGACGAAGCCATAGAGGCAAGCAGTTGTTGTGAGGGTGGAGTAGTGAGTAGGTCCAAATAAGTCCATGTGTAACAGCTTGAAGGGTTGAGATGTTTTCATGATTATCTTCGAGGGGTGCTTTGCCCTAGTCATCTTTCCAGCTTTGTAGGCACCACACAAATGATCCTTCTTGAACTTGACATCTTCGGTGCCTATGACATGCTTCTTCTTGACGAGTGAGTGTAAGTTCCTCATGACAGCATGCCCCAGCCTTCGATGCCAGAGCCAGCATTCTGAAGCTTTTGTGAGAAGACACACGGCAAGATGTGGACCTACTGAGAAATCTACCATGTATAGATCATCTTTTCGATACCCTTCAAAGACTTGAGATTTGTCAGATTCCATTAGTACAAGGCAGCGATATTTTCCGAATAGCACAATCATGTTCAAGTCACAAAGCATTGAGACAGACATTAAGTTGAAACCAAGGGATTCAACAAGCATCACTTTATCCATGTGTTGATCCTTTGAGATTGCAACTCTACCTAGACCCAATACCTTGCTTTTACCAGTGTCAGCAAATGTGATGTGACTCTTGTCGGATGGACGTAAGGTTGAGTCCATGAGAGGACTTCTATCACCAGTCATATGATTTGTGCATCCACTGTCCATAATCCATTCTGAAGCTTTTGGTGATGTACCCTACAGTGCAGTTAGGAGGATAGGCTTCACAAGAGTACTGTGAAGCATAAGCATTTGGCGCATATAGGGATGGTCACAACTTATATCAAGATTAGGATACATAGTATGACAGGTAAGCGATTCAGATGTGATGTATATAGTAAGACATTTTATCATGCGTCCTTAATGTGTTTTAGGTCCCCAGCAATAGCACCGGACGCCTTTGATTGCAGGCTAGAGACCTTTCTCTGCAAAAGAAAGTTAATTCTTCTTCGCCACCCACATTTTCAGGGGTGGCTTAGAAGCAATGAGTCTTAGTGCAGCATCTGAGAATTTTGGCTTTGGAGCCCTAGCAAATAGCCTTGCAGGAGATGAATGATACTCATATGAATAAGCATAAAAGTTCTTAGTCCTATGAACATAGCGGTTCGAAGACACACGCTCATATTCATAAGTCTGAGCATGATTTCCCTGCAAAACATTGGCGTTAGGGTGACTCAATAGTATGAAGCCTTTGGGCCATATGAAGCTATAGGTCTGGGATTTGTCTTCTTCCTTGGTGGTGTCATGATGACATTCATAGGAAGATTCTCAATGTACTGCTTAGGTACCCAGATCTTCTTCATAGGTGGTCCATTCCTGCAGTTAGTACCAATGTACCTGGCAAACACTTCACCATTCTGATTCTTGAACAGCTTATAGTTTGCATCAAAGGATTCATCAATGATAATAGGATTAGCACAGGTAAAGCCAGATAAAGTGGATGGATCTACTGAAGGTTCCTTTGCAGCAACCCATGTGGTTTTGGGGTACTGCTCAGGCTTCCAGTACGAGCCATCAACATTCATTTTACTCTCGAACCCAACACCCTCTTTCCTAGGGTTTCGGTTCAGAATCTGCTTTTTGAGGACATCGCAGAGTGTCTGATGCCCTTTCAGACTCTTATACATCCCTGTTTCAAGCAATGTCTTCAACATAGCATTTTCATCAGCAATAGCAGTGGTATCCTCCGCAGAGGGGTTAGTAACCACATCAGTAGGTGAAGACAATGAAACAGTATCAGCAGTGGAACATTCAGCAACAGATGTAGCGTTATCATGCTCAATGCATTTTAGACATGGTGGTTCAAATCCATCCTGAGCGGGACTGATCTGTTGAGCGCGAAGTGACTCATTCTCTTTTTGAAGATCTTCATGAGCCGCTCTCAATTTCTCAAGCTCTTGTTTCCTTTGAAGATAATCATAGGAGAGCCTTTCATAAGTAGTTGAGAGCGTTTCATGACGACTTTCAAGTTCTTGGTACTTAGCATGAAGATTTTTTATGTCTTCAACTAAGGACTGTGAACGTGTCATTTCCGCGTCCAACAGGTCATCGCTTTTGTCTAACAGTTTTTGAGTATGTTCCATAGCTTTTTGTTGTTCAGTTGCAATTTTAGCAAGTGTTTTGTAGCTAGGTTTGGATTCACAATCAGAGTCATCTTCACTTGATGTTTGAAAGTAAGCATCACGTGATTTTACCTTGGCACCACGTGCCATGAAGCAGTAGGTGGGAGTAGGACCGTCTTCGTCATCAGCTTCAGCGTTGGTGTGGAAGTCATTGTCTTCAGTGTTGAAGATGGACTTGGCAACATAGGCTGTGGCTAGAGCCAGACTTGCAACGCCAGGGTCGGACTCCTCTCCAGACTCCACCTCCGCCTCCTCAGAAGCAGACTCCTCCTCTGAATCCATTTCCTTGCCAACAAAGGCACGAGCCTTGCTAGATGGGCTCTTCTTGTGTGATGAAGACTTGGAAGAAGACTTAGAAGAAGACTTTGAGGATTTCTTCTTCTTCTTGTCATCAGAATCATATTCCTTGCTCTTCTTCTTCTTCTTCTCATTGTCCCACTGTGGACACTCAGATATGTAGTGACCAGGTTTCTTGCACTTGTGGCAGGTTCTCATCTTGTGGTCATGGGTGGAAACTTCATCATTCCTTGAGCTGGATCGTGAAGACTTTCTGAAGCCTTTCTTCTTAGTGAATTTCTGGAACTTCTTCACAAGCATAGCAAGTTCCTTTCCAATGTCTTCAGGATCATCAGAACTGCAGTCAGATTCTTCTTCAGTTGAGGAAACAACTTTTGCCTTCAAAGCGCGAGTTCGGCCATAGTTTGGACCATAGATATCTCTTTTCTCAGAAAGCTGGAACTCATGTGTGTTGAGCCTCTCAAGTATATCAGACGGATCGAGTGTCTTGAAGTCAGGACGTTCTTGTATCATGAGAGCAAGGGTGTCAAAGGAGCTGTCAAGTGATCTCAGTAGTGTCTTGACGATTTCATGCTTGGTAATCTCAGTTGCGCCAAGTGCTTGAAGCTCATTTGTGATGTCAGTGAGGCGATCGAATGTGAGCTGGACATTTTCATTGTCGTTTCTCTTGAAGCGGTTGAAGAGGTTGCGAAGAACACTGATCCTTTGATCTCTCTGGGTTGAGACGCCTTCGTTGACCTTGGATAGCCAGTCCCAGACTAGTTTTGACGTTTCCAGAGCACTCACACGGTCATACTGTCCTTTGGTCAGATGACCACAGATAATGTTCTTGGCAGTAGAGTCCAGTTGAATGAACTTCTTGACATCAGCAGGGGTGACACCTTCACCAGTTTTTGGAACGCCGTTCTTGACAACATACCAGAGGTCAACATCAATGGCTTCAAGATGCATATGCATCTTATTCTTCTAGTAGGGATATTCTGTTCCATCGAACACGGGGCAAGCAGCGGAGACTTTGATTATCCCTGCAGTCGACATAGCTGAAACTCCAGGTGGTTAAACCAAATCACACAGAACAAGGGAGTACCTTGCTCTGATACCAATTGAAAGTGCTAGTATTGACTAGAGGGGGGGTGAATAGGCGATTTTTATGAAAGTCTTCAAAACTTGGAAGTTTCAAAGACAAACAATAGAAATGACCTAGTTGATATGCAGCGGAAGATAAACTACCATAAGCAAACCATAGTCAAGTATGCAATGATGTGAAAGTACATGACTAATAGCAGCTAAGTAGTAAGGATCATGATGGAAGATAGTATGAAGCCAATCAACAGTAGTAGTCAAGCAATGAAGTCAAACAGATACACAGATAGGCAATGACTTCACGAAGACAAACTTAAGTAAAGGAAGGGAGAGGATAGAACCAGTCACTTGTTGAAGACACAGAATTTGTTGGACCAGTTCCAGTTGCTGTGACAACTGTACGTCTGGTTAGGGAGGCTGAGATTCAACTCAGAAGACCGCGTCTTCACCTTGTTCCCCTTGAGCTAAGGACACACAGTCCTCGCCCAATCACTCTGGTAAGTCTTCAAGGTAGACATCCAAACCTTCATAGACTTCGTTCACCGGCAATCCATAATGACTCTTGGATGCTCAGAACGCGACGCCTAACCAGCTGGAGGATACACAGTCCTCAAGTGTAATAAGTCTTCAGGTCACACAGACAGAAAGACTTTAGTGATGCCTAACACTCTTTGGCTTTGGGTGTTTGGGCTTTGTCCTCACAAGGATTTCTCTCTCAAAGGCTTCAAGGTGGGTTGCTCTCAAACGACAAAAGTCGTGCACTAACTCTGAGCAGCCACCAATTTATGGTGTAGGGGGTGGGCTATTTATAGCCACTAGGCAACCCGACCTGATATGTCCGAAATGATCCTGGGTCACTAAGGAACTGACACGTGTTCCAACGGTCAGATTTCAAACACACACGGCAACTTTACTTGGGCTACAAGCAAGGCTGACTCATCCAGCTCAGGATAAGATTTGCTCTTATTGTCTTCGCTCGAAGACATAGGATTTGGGTTGAGCATCACTTCAGTCATTCTGACTTAGTTCACTTGGACCCCACTTAACAGTACGGTGGTTCCTATGACTCAACAAAGAAGAAAAGGAAACAACGAAACCACACAGTCTTCGCGCTCCATAGTCTTCACACAATGTCTTCTCATGTCATAGTCTTCAATATGAATATCTTCTCATACCACCATTGTCTTCAATGTCTTCATACATTTTTAGGGGTCATCTCCGGTAGGTAAACCGAATCAATGAGGGACACTACCTGCGTTATCCTACAATTCTCACAAACGCATTAGTCCCTCAACCAACTTTGTCGTCAATACTCCAAAACCAACTAGGGGTGGCACTAGATGCACTTACAGATTTCAACAAGTGACTACATACGTAGCAAATGAGTGAGTCTACACTCTAAAATATGTCTATATACATCCGTATGTGGTAGTTCATTTGAAATCTTCAGAAAGACAAATATTTTGAAACGGAGGGAGTATATATGTCCACGAGGCTTAATCAATACATCATCGATTCCACCAATATCCCTCTCTATCCCCTTTATAAAAACTGTGATGCCTTGCACGCCGGAGTTGGTGTCGGCCCCGACCAGTTGGCTAATCGTGGAGTCGTGGTCACCTAGGCTGCAGCCTCAGCCGGAGTCGCAGCAGGTTCCACGAGCTGCACCATCGGCGCCACTTGTCCTTTGGCTATTCTGGTGGCAGCCTCTGCCTTTCGTCAACCTTAGAGCGGACGACAGCGATGTGCAGGAGCCACCAGCGACATCATTCTATTTATGTTGTCTTAGTTTAAGTTAATGTACCGACGAGACATTTGGTGGCAATGTAAACTACTTCCTCCTTCTAGGTAAGTAAGTCATCTTAGGTTGTGCACCATGACCAAGAAGGAGGGGAAAATGAGAGAGCTTAATGTTTATTTGCTAATTAATAGCATTGCATGCAATGAACTGACCACTGCATGTCGTGTTTGGTAGTCTCAAGTCATTAAAAGCATGCACACCCCAAATCTGTTATTAGTTGATATGACAAGAAACAAGAAACGAGGTAGAAGTTAATGCACCGCGCCTAAGTGTTTTGGGATTATTTGGTTTTCGCAAGATGACTTACACACCTAGACGGAGGAAGTATTTAAATTTAAAAAAATTGAAATGTGTCGGTCGCATTGGGCGCACCTATGGGCCAATAGACAAGAACGAGCGATGGTGTTGGTTTGACTGGCCCAAATGGACGAAAAGCGTGTTCGTTTGTGTCTTTGTGTTGGGCTTGCCCTAAGGGCAACTCCAACAGGAGACTCATTTCATCTGTATGTGTCTGTTTGGATCTGCATAGGCAAAAACCACAACAAATGCGGCGATCCATTTCACGAATCTATCTGTTTTGTGTAGGTGGGACGCAAACCCACGAGACGGCGTATGATCGAAAGTATGTCTAAAGGGTGGGTGATTAGACTACTTACCAAATTTGATGAACTGTTTTTTCAATTTTAGTTATTGGCAGATTTTAGCATTAACTAGCAAGTCAAATAGCACCCTAAATGCGCAATTCTAGAGTGCGGTAAGTAAAGACATTGCAAGTGATAGTAATATAGAGAGATGGATTTAGAGAATCGCAAACACAATGATGACATGCTGACACGGAAGATTTTTTTGACCCATAATTTTGAAGGTGGTGCTATCGTACGTCCATGTTGATTGAGACTTCGATTTCAAAAGATCACGGTTGTGCCCAGAGGTCCAGGCGTCTCTCAAAAGATCATGGTTTAAATTTTCATGATCCTTTGAAGGTTTACTGATTTTGTTTTTTAAAATCACCTGTTCACATACGATAATAGAAGGAGTGGCAGGCCAAATGTTCAAGTCCGGCTGGACAAAGTTGTTACATCGAATGAATAGAGGGACATGTCCGTGCACACCTCAACGACACACCTAACCTCGCTGGCGCCTGACCATTGTCATCTCCTGCTCAGATGCTCGCTGCATAAGGACAAGAGACCAAAGAGCAGCCGGAGATACGAGCTAATGTGGGAAAAGTTGCCGGCGTTGAAAGCCATCGTTATCAATTACTAGACGAGTAGAGGTACGAAACGGAACCTGAGTGATGTTCGAGAGGCCCTTTCTTCAATCATGAATGATTTGCATGTTTGGAGTAACAAGACCTTTGGCAGTGTTACAAGAGAACTCGAAAAGTCACGATCACAGTTGGAAGCACTCACCAACATGAAGGCAGATCGGCGGGAAATAAGAGCCAAAATCCAAGCTCGTCCCAAAGACCCCTCTATCTCCATTTCTTCATTCATACATCATGGGCATCAAAACAAATTTTCCTTGACCGAAATTGATCTCAGCAAATATTTTAAATAGGGGTATGTTTGTACGAAATTGCATAGGAGCATTCGGTGACGCAGCCCACTGCAATCATACTCATCTAGTTGTCTCGGGATCAGCACCCACTATATTAGCCTCTCTATATTGTTTACCGCCCCCGTATCTCCGTCGTCTTCCTTTGTTTATTGGCCACTGTTACAACCAACTTGCCAGTTTATTCATTGATCAATTTATGAGTGATGAGTTGTTTCTCTGGCACTGTTGTTTCACCACACAATATATTGTCAATACATGTATGGAGTCAGTGTAATATTTTAATATTTTACTAGTTCAGCGGTGAGGTAATATTATTTAAATGTGTAGACACTTACTTCAGCTCTCCGATTCTTGTACGGGCAGTGACTTTCTTGCTCAACTTATCTGGCTGGAAAGCTGCCAGGAGATGCATCCCTATGCGTGCGTCCCATGATCTAGATATCTCCAAAACGCACGCACCAACGTGGTATAAAACACAGAACCATTATATAAGCACAAACCCAAATACTAATTTCTAGGAAATTATGTAAATAAATCCGAGATATTTTTCAACACATTGCATGTTTTTTTGTCTTAAGTGAAAACTGAGAACGTCGTGGTAATAGTTCTATTTAATTTTTCATAATAATGTCAGGATTTTTCTAAAAAATGTCAGGAATTATTCTCTTCTAAAAAATCTGAGAATTTAATAATAAAAATTCTGAGAAATGTGCAATTCTTTTTTGCGATAAACTTCTAATCTAGATGCAATTAATCGCACAATCAAAACTAATGCATGTTGTCACACACACAAACAAAACTGTTATCCTTTTTACAGTTCCTCATCCTTGTTATTGTTATTAAATGGGCGTGTACCCAAGTCTTTGCCATTTATTAATTCATTGAAATCTGTGGTAACATGTTTTGTCAGACACACTACCTCGAATTAAATAAGCATGGCAGCTTTTTAATGTTGGCATATACGGAAGCACGCAGTATTACAATTTCACTATGAATTAAACGAAAACCTGCATCGATTCCCAAACAGACCATGAGTGGCTTTGATTCCAGAGGAGTGCGTCGCCGCGTGCTTCTAGTTCGCGTCCTATGTTTGTAACTTCATTCATACGTGATACAAACGCCTCTCAGCCTCGTTCGTACACCGTGAGCGGCAAACGTGGGTGCCAAATTAACCTCTCCTCCTCCATTTCCTCATTCATGCATCGTCGTCGCCAAAACACCCTCACCACCCGGGCCAGCCTCCTCCGTCCACCACCTCATCCTTCGCGGCCCTCCTCTACCATGCCGGAGCCACTACCCACACCCCGTCGTTCACTACAAGAGATCGACGTCTTTCATCTACGGCGTCGGACCAAGATCCTTGCATCGCATCCTCTCGCTTCATCCGCGTCGTCGTCCACCTTGTCGGAGCTGCTCCTACGACCGTCTCGTCCACCTCAACGGGACTTATCCCCCGATGTCGTCGTCAACCATCCCAGATCTGCTTCCACACCGCTGACAACCATAGCATCTGCAACACCCTCAACATATCGGCAGATGCTTATACGGTGCCGCAAGAGAGGTGGTACTCTTTCATATCTGCTTAAGTTATTGATCTCACCCTAAAAATAGATCGTCACTTGTTACTGTATTTTCTTGTCCATACCAAATCTTAGTTGTTAGTTGAAAACAAGCATCGGTTGCTAAATAGCCTGCAATCAACCTACATGCTTCGTGCCGTAATAGCACTGCTGCACCTATCAAGCTAAACAACATGTCACTTATTATTCCAAAACTTAGTTGCTCAAATACTAATCATACATGTGTATGTTTATTCATAATATTTCTTCTAATTCTTTGTGAGGCAGAAATAATGTATTTCAATACGGTGGAGCCCGGCCTCCATTACCATTTTTCATTTGGCCTTAGCACTATGACGCAGTCTTACGACTTAGGATTTTCTCCCAAATCACTACTCCCTCCGTCCGAAAATACTTGTCATCAAAATGAATAAAAAGGATGTATCTAAAACTAAAATAAGTCTAGATACACCGCCTTTTATTCATTTTGATGACAAGTATTTCCAGACGGAGGGAGTACTTAGGCCTTCCACTATGTGTTAGGTGCCAAAAGTCTGAAAAGTTTGCCACCTACACATCGATACCAGATACAGAATATTTAGCACCGCCCACACAACGTTAAGAATTAGGCATCGATTGAAATTCTGGCCCACATATATAAAATAGTAGAGACCAGACCAAGACATCCCACTGCTCTCCTTCCTGCCTCACTGCACTCTTCCTGACCCACTGCACGTACGCCGCGCTTAATTTATTTGATTGAAGGATTTGGCTTCGGAGCATCTAGGTGCTCCAGTGCCCAGAAATTTTTATTTGGCATCGGCTTGGCAACGTAGGGCATCGGTGCCAAATGTCCAAAAAGCAAATTTGGCATCACTTTTGGCCTACATAGTGGAAGGCCTTACAATGCTTTAGGGCGGGTCTTAAGCGTTTCTTTTCTCTCTTAAAAACCCATGTTTTTGCCCTAACAGTTTATCAAGTGGCATCACTAAAATGAAAATTGACACACAAATCATGCATGATTGGACAACTTGCATGCCTTAACTCCTGACACTGCTGAAACAGTTGAACTACTGGTAACCACCAGAGTTTCATGCTTAACTCTAATCCAACCTCCGAACAGCTACAACAAAATAATTATACAGCAAAACATTTCACCAACGTATGGCACTCGACACTACATAACACCAAAACCAAAAGCTTGTGCAAAACATTGGCAATTGCGGCACCAAGATAGTACATTCTTCTGAGGCATTAGCAAGGTCAACTACGGGCGGTCAGCGTGATCACGGTATCTTCTATGCTTCTTTTTCTCTACTCGTCCGCTACTGCTTCAGCAGCTGCGATTGCTGATTCCAGTAGAGTATAGAACCGTTGGCTTACATTCTTCGCCACGGATATCATATCAAAAATGACGCTTGGATCCAACCCTGCGCCTCCCCTCTTGGTTAACCCACATATCTGGCCATGGCTGTTGACTGAAACGGAAACCGCAGAACTCATCTGCGATTCCTCCTCCGAGGTGGCATCAACAATGTAGTGCTTACCAACCTGGCTCAAGAACAAGTATATCACAAACCAGCAAATGTGATACATATATACACAGGAATGCATTTAGGATCATAAAGAGGGCCGTTTTTCGACTAAACTAATTGTAGCACCAATGTTTACTAGAAACTGGTGGTGCACAACAGCTTGAAACATACTTTGCCGCTGGAACATCAAAATGGAGACAACTGAAAGTGAATTGAATAGTAAACTCAATTTGAATGACCATCATGCTCCTATCAAATTCTGATTATTATGATGCTACAGGATTTCTAAACCATTCAATAATCAGGCAACTAATATACTCCCTCCGTTTCTAAATATGTCTTTTTAGAGATTCCAACGGACTAGATACGGAGCAAAATGAGTGAATCTACACTTTAAAATTATGTCTATATACATCTGTATGTGGTCCTTATTGAAATCTGTAAAAAGACTTATATTTAGGAACGGAGGGAGTAGCATACTTCTTGGCAACAACTCAAAGAAAAAGAAAAGGGAAATCATATACCTTGGTCAATGTAATTATAACAGGCACACCAGAAGTGTCGAATTGCAAAAATTCTTCATCACTAATATCAACCTCAGGCTCCCCATCCGTTTCATTATTAAGAGAAACATTAACTTTTGGTATACCTGTATCACTCAAAGCTACCTGCAAATAAGTACACAGAATATTAGTACTCCGCAAATGTACAAACCTCTTTTGTCTTAATTAATCATGCCAACCAATGCAATATGCACTAGACAGCACATCACAATCATCAAGCATAACACAAATAGTTGACACTTAATAGCAACCCATATAACAGAGAGTAGAAACTGCTGAAAATGACTCAAAGTCAAGCAATTCATCCAAGATTTACAAAAGTAACTAGAACTAATGCCTTGTTTACTAATTCCAATATAGCTCCGTGTTCTACGTTCCGAAAATCACATTGTTTCAAACAGCACCCTTTAAAAGTCTACCAAGGAACTCAACTAGCGATTAAACTGGGGGATTTGCATCAAAACCTCATGCATGGAAGCCAGCAGAAATTGTGATAACTGGCCTCCACGAACCATGATTTATATTTCACAAATTTGTTCTGCTTCGATGCCAGCGAATGACACAAAACAAATTTATCTGGGATTGATAAGCTCTGCAGCTACCAGTACATAAACAGAGATAAGAACAAAGAAGTTCAGTATAGTTTATATTTTTGAAGTTAAAGGACTGAGGAAGTATAATGGAAATCCATATGCTTCCATTTGTTCCTTCTTTGTATCCCAACATAATGGCTAAGTCAGTCCTTTCATTCTCCATAGCCATTAGAATGGAGTACAAGAAAATGGATGACACTTTTTAACCAAAAAATATGCTGAATTAACGCTCCTGACTTTACTGACACTTTCAACAAAAGATATAACTTGACACTTCAAGGGATACATTGGGTGAAGCAATGGAAACCACATACTACCTTTATCGCAGCCGCCAGTGCATCAAGCAAATTACCATCAGAACTGACCACAAGTCCATCAATGTACAGATCCCAGCAGGCTTTTCCCTCAACAACAATCAGAGACGATAAATCAATTGCAGCCCCTGAAATGTGCATTGTTGCATGTGGGCTCAATTAGATGGAAACAGTTATTGATACCAAGTGATGGTCTATTTGCAGTCTTCTAGAAAGAAAACAATATAAAAACATAAAATAATGAAAATCCACTCTCGTTGAAGTTTTCTTGACTACAGGAAAGAAGAGGGCATCAGAAACAGAGCTGAATTTGGTTAAAATCACTAAAATCCAAACAGGATCTTCTCTTAATGGTTAACCCAAGGAATTCACGAGCAGACACAACTTGGCAGATCGGAGAGGAACCTATAAGCTGGCAGTGTTTCACTTTTCTATTTTTTACAGATTGATTACCACACCAGTGTCCATTGGTGGATAACCGCCCGATGTTTCTAAACCGAACATAAGTTCATGTTTGTGCAATAACCGTCTATTGCCTAAAATATAGGCTTGTTCATTTGGAAATGACTTGCTATCCTCGCCTATTCCTACCAACTAAATTAATCACAACCCACTATTCAAACCTGGCAGAAAGTGCAAAACCACAAACGTAAAGAGAATACAGACGTACACATCTTTCTGAAGAAGGAAATAATCTGACTAATTTGCTTGCTGTCCAGAAGGGTTTACTGCCTGATGTGCTTGCTAAGTTATAGCAGTTTTAAATGGAAAAGTGTTGTAGTGATGCATATCTCGATAGACTATCAGGAATAGAAAGTGTTTCACAGTTTCTTATAAAAACCTTTTTTAGGTTCAAATTTATACATATGAACTTGAACCAGTTTACCAAATCCTGCCCGGGAGCACAAAATCCGTAACCACCAGTTAGCAGCACTTTTGGCTGAAAAACGGAACCCTGCCTACAATTATTCCATGAGATAATCCACCTCAAGTTAAATAAAGGCAATTACACCATGCGATAATCCATCGACGCATCGGCGACTGACTGATGGCAATAGTGAAATTGATATGCCTGAGCTATTAAAAACCAGAGAAAATAAATTGTAGTTGATGTATCTTAGTGAACTTTGCTTGTGGATTGGTGCATCCGAATATCGAACTGCAATTCACTTGATAACACAAGTTTGATGTAATGAAGTTAATATCTGTGTAGGGTTGTACTTCCAATAGTATGAAAAAATGTACTGAAAAATTTGCTTAAAGCAATGTTCAAAAAGTAGGCATAATTGAAATCAGGCAAGAGAAATGGTATCAGATTTCATATCAAGTTTTTATGGAAATATTCAAGTATAGTATAAGAAGTTAGGAGTGCAAAGCTGCATGAAATCGATGTGCACTGCAATTCCAATGAAGGCTTCAACAAAAACTGCGTGAGGGGCTTGCAGTACTTGTTTCTTGAGCCACAACTATAAGCAACCAAATAGAGTCCAGCAAGATCAAAACAAGATATGAGACTGAGACGTCTACTCCCTCCGTCCCAAAATTCTTGTCTTAGATTTGTCTAGATACGGATGTACACATTCGTATGTAGACAAATCTAAGACAAGAATTTTGGGACGGAGGGAGTATTAAAAAAGATAAGAGAGACACAATTAATTGTGAACAATAAAACTGTATGTTACCTGCCCCACTTTTACCACCCAGTAAACATCTTTGCAGCGCAACAGAGAGCTCAGCAGACAATTCTTCCAAACCTCTACCCTAAATAAAATAAAATTTAGGGCAAATAAGTCAATTATGAGCCAAAAAAACCTTCAAACGGAATGTGATCACAAAGCAAACAAAAACAATTTCTGATATAGCAGTGTTTCAAAGTCAAGGATGTTCAGTCTGCTTTTTCTCTCGCATAGCAATCTACTGCTCTGCTGTACAGCTCTGCCCCTTATGAGTTGTGCATTTGTCTAACAAAATAGTAATTAGGCTTGTACTCCTAATTAGTTTAGATCTTTTAATAATTAGAACATGAATGCTTTAACTAATACTACCTCCTTTCTGCTTTGAAAGTCCCACGTGTATCCCTAGACCGCCAATTCGACGAATGTAATATAAATTGCATATCACATTGTATATTTGTTGTATATCATTAGAAAATATAGCATCTAAAGTTTCCAATGGTATATCTGTTGTGATACATAACTCGTGTTATGTTGGTTCAATTGTCGACCTAGGGATACGCGTGGGCCTTTTAAGCCGGATAGTAGGTAGCAGCGTATACATTTTGTTACATGGTGCATAGCAGGAACATATTTTCGCACTTCAATGCTTATTTAGCTTTAATGCATACTATGATTACATAAGGAGTGCATCGTTGAAAGGAACCTATCTGCAAGGCCAAATAATAATAATATCAAATATCAAATAGCTTTTGATATTTCTTCACAGTATTACTAATGACCACACTACTCTTCATAGCCAACAATTCCATCATTACAATACCAGTATCCATTGTTCAGTGAAGAAAAACAGTAAACCGACTCATGTCTATGTCTATTACATAAAAGAACCACATGAGATAACCTAAGTATAACACAGAAATAGTTGCTGATTCAGATTAGTAACATAAGAGATTATTCTGTTTTTTCAGTATGATCCAAGTACAATGCATTACCAACCTCAAACATAGGCGCAGCAGTTGGACTACAATCAACATAAATGGAAACTTTTCCTTTGTCGGGATGAAGAATGGTTGGTTTCCCCAACTCAGCCTGCAGATGAATATTGATAGTAAGAAAAGAAAAACGTAAAAATAGAACTAAAACGGAGGAATAAGTAGAATAGAACATGCCAAGAGTTTTTTTTATCATCTCAAAGCTTCCAACACCGACAAGTTATGAATGTGAACCACGTTATTAGAACAATAAATGCTGAGTGATAGACAGTTACTTTTTGCTATGATTTTCAAAACAGAAACGTACTGTATAATGCAAGATATCTTCCATAGGGCAGAAATTATCATACATACACATATACAATATGCATAACTCTGAGGCTGATTCATAGTCGGTTAGGTGCAAGGGAGCATACCTTGACGCTGGCGATGACTTCGGTCGCACCCATCCTAACACGCGCCGAGCCGTTGGCCTACAAGCACCACCACCCAATCCGAAAAAAGTTTAAGCCACAGTAGCAGCCCCGAGGAAGGCGTACGAATTCTTCACATACCTGAGGGATGATTCCTGTCTCGACGGTGAGGGCCCGGAACTGCAGCCGCGTGCGGCCGTCGGCCCTGAGGTCCTGCGCAATGCCGCCGCGGATGAAGTGCTTCTCCCCCTCCGAGAGCCCCACCATCGTATCGTCCCGGGCACGGCGCGAGGCGGGAGAGCCTTGCGTGGCGGCGCGGAAGGCGGAGGGAGCTTGGGGTACTGTCGAGGTTTAGGTCCCCGGAGATTGAGGAGGCGGCGGCGGCGGGTGCGAACGCTTGGGACGAGCGATTGTGGGCCGAGAGAAACAAAGGCTTGCGTGTATATTATTATCAGCAGTCCCCTGGGGAACTTGGGCCGGAGCGCGAGTTTTGGGACGCACTGCGTGTTTGGTTGCCCGGACCGAGCCCAGTCTGGCCCAAGCGGAAAAGGAGAGGCCTGTTTGGTAGCCTGGTTTTTCTGTTGGGTCTGCACCGCACGATTCTCAAAGTAGCTCAGAGCCTGGCTTGCTGGAAACCCTAGGATCGGCAGTTTCTCGCGAGGCAGGCTGAGTGCGGCGCGAGGTCGCACGGGCGGGAGCGAGGCGCGGGCGAGGGGCGATGGCGGGAGATGGAAATCTGGCGCGCCATCCCGACGTCAAATTAGCCTCACCCCCCTTTCACTCGCTCGCCCATAGCCACTGCCCCCCTTTCTTTGCTACTGCCTCACCACCGGCAGCGGTTGCGATTCCAGATCTGCGCTAGAGGGGACGGCGACGGCGGCGCCGGAAGAGGCGGCGGCGTTTGCGGCGGATCTGGTGCTCCCCTTGCTGTTGGCCACCGTCTGGTCGACCTAGTCTGTGCCATGGCTCCCCCTACACCGTCCTCGTCTCCGATGCCGGTAAGCAGCCCCCCCCCCTTTGTTAGCTCAGTGGTTAGGCCGTTAAGCTAGGTGTAGGATCGATTTCCCACTAAACGAACCGTCGATGTCGACTAGGTTATGGACGCACGGATGAGGCTGATAATCCAGGCAGCAGCACTAATTAGTGTGATTCAGGCATGGGTCATGTTCATGCACCAGAGAGTTGTTCGTCGTGCTGGAAGACCTTTGATTCGCTATGGTCCATTATTTCCCCGAGAACAGGAGAGGATCCAAAATCTGAACTACATCTACAACTGCAATGACGTCGAGGCTCTGTGGATGCTTAGAATGAAAATAGCACCATTTGCCAGGCTTGTTGAGACCTTCAGGAGCATGGGGCTGTTACAAGATAGCATCAACACCAGTGTCGAAGAGCAAGTGGCCATGTTCCTCCATGTTGTTGGTCATAACTAGAGGTTCAGGGTCATTCACAACACGTTCACGAGATCAATGGAAACCATCTCTAGGTACTTCAAACAAGTGCTTTTTGCTATTGGGGAGCTTAGGGGAGAGATGATCAGGAGACCATCTGGTCAGACTCCACCCAAGATTCGCGGAAACCCAAGATGGTATCCATACTTCAAGGTGAGCATTGACAATATACACTTTTCATGGCTTGATATGCTTGTATTGTTTAAGTTGAGCACTAACACAGGCTTGTGATGCCATTTTCAGGACTGCATTGGGGCAATAGATGGTACTCATGTCACTGCCATAGTTCCTAGGTCACAGTCTGCGGCATACATGGGAGGAAGCACTACACAAGCCAGAATGTGCTTGCTGCTGTTGACTTTGATCTGAGGTTCACATATGTGTTGGCTGGCTGGAAGGGGTCAACGCATGATGCTAGCATTCTCACTGACAGCATGAGTCGACCTGATGGGATCAACATCCCCGACGGCAAGTTCTACCTTGGAGATGCTGGCTATGCATGTCAGCCGGATATTCTTCCACCCTTCAGGAAAACAAGGTACCATCTCAACGAGTTCTCTGGTAGGAACTTTCCTAGGACTGGACAGGAGCTGTTTAATCTCAGACACCCCAGCCTTAGAGTAACTGTTGAGAGGGCATTCGAAGCTCTGAAGAATAGGTTTAAGATCCTGGATCAGAAGCCATTCCACCCATACTCCACTCAGGTTAAGCTAGTTCTTGCTTGTTGCATTCTGCATAACTGGATCCTCCAGTGGGGCTCTGATGAACACGTGCCTGAGGAGGAAGAGGTCGAGCCTGACGATGTTGTTAGCTCTGGCCATGGTGTGGAGGCATTTGACAATGATGCTTGGAAGAACAAAAGGTTGGAGTGGGCAGAGGCAATGTGGCTTAACAGAGGTCAGTGCAGGATTTGAAGAAGAGGAAGAAGAAGAAGCAGCAACAGAAGCACGGAAGAAGAGGAAGAAGAAGCAGCATCAGCAGCAGCAGAAGAAGAGGAAGATAAAGCAGCAACACCGATGAACTATCCCCTATTTAGCCAATGGATCTTAATAATTTGAACTGTCATTTGATTGTAGTTAGGATGAACTATCATTTGTTTAACTAGCTGGCACTATGTTCAGTTTGTGTGTGGTAAGGTCACCACTAGTTAGAAGTGATGACAACACTTTATGCAGGTTGCAACCAAACACCATGTCATATGTGCACCGAATGCAATGCAGGCAGCTAAACGCTGGGTTAAAAATGGTTGTCTCATACAACTAGGGGCATGCAGGTAACCAAACTATGTGCATGTGATTTTTTTTGCCCTGCATCCCCTCAAACCGGCTCATATGAGCCAGGCTCGCTGGGCCAGGCTGAGTCGGCAACGGAACCAAACACACCCCTAATGAGTCCTCCTCGCCAGTGCTTTAAGAGCCCGGTAGGAAAGCTGGCCCTCACGCGCGATGCCAGCGGGCTGCAGCCCAATACTGTGCCAGCTGGCTTTCCCATTCAATCGCTCGACTGCTTCACCCGCTGGCACGTTTTAAGCTAATTAGTTCTTTTTCTTTTATTTCTCTAAAAAAAGCTAGGTTTTAAAGATTTTCCCTGCAATGGGTAGAAACAAAAACATAAAAATTTTGAAAAAGTTCACAAACATAAAAGAGTTCATGAATTTGAAAACAAAAGTTCATTGATTTTGAAGAAAAGTTCACAAATTTGAAAACAAGTTCATCAGCGTTGAAAAAAAGTTCATCGAGTTTAAAAAAAGTTCATCGAGTTTGAAAAAAGTTCATCAAGTTTGAAAAAAAAGTTCATCAAGTTTGAGAAAAAGTTTATCGAGTTCAAAAAAGGTCATCGAATTTGGAAAAAAAGTTCATCGAGACTAAAAAAAGTTCATCAAGTTTGAAAAATGTTCATCAAATTTGAGAAAAAGTTCACCAAATGTGAAATATAAAGTTCACCAAATGTGAAAAACGGCTGCCTTTTTTGTGTTATAAAGAAAAGAAAAAGAACAATACTGTTACATCTAGTCATCTAGTCCAACTGGTTGCTTCGATCGCTATCTAAACGAACGGGCGGGGTTCGAGTCCCGGCAGGTGCACCTTCTTTGTGGTTTTTAAGAAACAAACAGGAAAGCAGGATGGGTCGGCCCGCTATAAAACCAAGTGTAAAGCAGGGGTGTGCGCCCTGTATGGAATGACCTGTATTCGGCGCTTAAGGTGCCGAATAGGATTTGGCCGCGCTAATTGCCAGAAACAGGCAAATCCTATTTGACGCTTATGCGCCGGTTCACCAACTGGCGCTTCTAATTGGGTCGGCCCGTTCCGTTCTTTTTTCCTGGGTTTCAAACGAAAAAGTGTGAGGCGATGGGGAGTCGAACCCGCCCCGATGGACTAGTTAGTTCTTTTTTCTCTTTTTAATCGTTCTTCAGTTCAGTTTCTTTTTCTATTCTTTTTTTCTCATCTTTCTTCGTTTTCTTCAGTGCACGTTATTTTAATGGAAAACTCTTAAAACTATCCGGCTGATTTCTGTAGAAATAAACCGCGTCGTCTCCGTGCCACGCCTCCTCTCACGTTGTGCTTCCTCGGTCAATTGTCCAGCCCACACATCGCATCTCTTGCTGGGCCCCACGCACCGCTTAATTAGCATCCTTATCCGCCAACGCAGGAAGCCACGGCCACACATTTTTCCTGCCGCATCGAGGTCTTCCCCTTCCTCTAGATCGATGCCAACGTCGGCCACCGCTGACGCAAGCTCTGCTCCCCCTCGGCTGCTGCCCCTGCCCGCTGCTACAGAGCAAAAAGGGAACAACTACTACCCGCCGTTTTTTGTTTCTGTTGCAGGAGTGCTGCAACGGGGTCGCCCGACGCTGCAATGAGGAGTGCTCGTCGTTTCTCGCCGGCGCTACAATGGAGTGGGGCATTGCTGCCGGCGGCGCGACAATGGTGTTGCAATGGAGCAGGCACTGCTTTTGGCGGCGCTACGACGACGCTGCAATGGAGCGGGCGCTGCTGCCATCGGCGCCACAAGTCAACGAGGACGGCGCTGCAACAGAGTGGGCGGCGCTGCTGCAAGTCAAGGAGGGCGCCGCTGCTGCCATCGACACGACAAGTCGAGGAGGACAACGCTGGAACGGAGCGGGAGGTGGCGCTGCAATGGAGCGGGGGCGGCGGTGTTGGAAATATGCCCTAGAGGCAATAATAAATTAGTTATTATTATATTTCCTTGTTCATGATAATCGTTTATTATCCATGCTATAATTGTATTGATAGGAAACTCAGATACATGTGTGGGTACATAGACAACACCATGTCCCTAGTAAGCCTCTAGTTGACTAGCTCGTTGATCAACAGATGGTTACGGTTTCCTGACCATGGACATTGGATGTCGTTGATAACGGGATCACATCATTAGAAGAATGATGTGATGGACAAGACCCAATCCTAAGCCTAGCACAAAGATCGTAGTTTGTATGCTAAAGCTTTTCTAATGTCAAGTATCATTTCCTTAGACCATGAGATTGTGCAACTCCCGGATACCGTAGGAATGCTTTGGGTGTACCAAACGTCACAACGTAACTGGGTGGCTATAAAGGTGCACTACAGGTATCTCCGAAAGTGTCTGTTAGGTTGGCACGAATCGAGACTGGGATTTGTCACTCCGTGTAAACAGAGAGGTATCTCTGGGCCCACTCGGTAGGACATCATCATAATGTGCACAATGTGATCAAAGCGTTGATCACGGGATGATGTGTTACGGAACGAGTAAAGAGACTTGCCGGTAACGAGATTAAACAAGGTATCGGTATACCGACGATCGAATCTCGGGCAAGTACTATACCGCTAGACAAAGGGAATTGTATACGGGATCGATTGAGTCCTTGACATCGTGGTTCAACCGATGAGATCATCGTGGAACATGTGGGAGCCAACATGGGTATCCAGATCCCGCTGTTGGTTATTGACCGGAGAACGTCTCGGTCATGTCTGCATGGTTCCCGAACCCGTAGGGTCTACACACTTAAGGTTCGATGACGCTAGGGTTATAAAGGAAGTTTGTATGTGGTTACCGAATGTTGTTCAGAGTCCCGGATGAGATCCCAGACGTCACGAGGAGTTCCGGAATGGTTCGGAGGTAAAGATTTATATATGGGAAGTCCTGTTTTGGTCACTGAAAAAGTTTCGGGTTTTATCGGTAACGTACCGGGACCACCGGGAGGGTCCTGGGGGTCCACCAAGTGGGGCCACCGGCCCCGGAGGGCTGCATGGGCCAAGTGTGGGAGGGGACCAGCCCCAGGTGGGCTGGTGTGCCCCCCCACAAGGGCCCAAGGCGCCTAGGGTTTGGGGAGGGGGTGCTTCCACCTAACTTGGGGGGCAAGTTTCCCCCCTCTCCCCCCTTGGCCGCCACCCTTAGATGGGATTGGGGCTGCCGCACCCCTTGGGGTGGAAACCCTAGAGGGGGCGCACCCCCCTCCCTCTCCCCTATATATACTTGAGGGTTTTGGGGCTGCCAACATATGAGTTTTGACCTCTCCCTGGCGCAGCCCTACCTCTCTCCCTTCTCCTCATATCTCGCGGTGCTTGGCGAAGCCCTGCTGGACTACCACGCTCCTCCATCACCACCACGCCGCTGTGCTGCTGCTGGATGGAGTCTTCCTCAACCTCTCCCTCTCACCTTGCTGGATCAAGGCATGGGAGACGTCACCGGGCTGTACGTGTGTTGAACGCGGAGGTGTCGTCCGTTTGGCACTAGGATCTCCGGTGATTTGGATCACGACGAGTACGACTCCTTCAACCCCGTTCTCTTGAACGCTTCCGCTTAGCGATCTACAAGGGTATGTATATGCACTCTCCTTTCCTTCGTTGCTGGTTTCTCCATAGATAGATCTTGGTGACATGTAGGAAAGTTTTGAATTTCTGCTACGTTCCCCAACAGTGGCATCATGAGCTAGGTCTATTGCGTAGATTCTATGCACGAGTAGACCACAAAGTAGTTGTGGGCGTTGATTTTGTTCAATATGCTTACCGTTACTAGTCCAATCTTGTTTTGACGGTATTGTGGGATGAAGCGGCCCGGACCGACCTTACACGTACTCTTACATGAGACAGGTTCCACCGACTGACATGCACTTGGTGCATAAGGTGGCTAGCGGGTGCCAGTCTCTCCCACTTTAGTCGGAACGGATTCGATGAAAAGGGTCCTTATGAAGGGTAAATAGCAATTGGCATATCACGTTGTGGTTTTGCGTAGGTAAGAAACGTTCTTGCTAGAAACCCATAGCAGCCACGTAAAACATGCAAACAACAATTAGAGGACGTCTAACTTGTTTTTGCAGGGTATGTTATGTGATGTGATATGGCCAAGAAGAATGTGATGAATGATATGTGATGTATGAGATTGATCATGTTCTTGTAATAGGAATCACGACTTGTATGTCGATGAGTATGACAACCGGCAGGAGCCATAGGAGTTGTCTTTATTTATTGTATGACCTGCGTGTCATTGAACAACGCCATGTAATTACTTTACTTTATTGCTAACCGGTAGCCATAGTAGTAGAAGTAATAAGTTGGCGAGACAACTTCATGGAGACACGATGATGGAGATCATGGTGTCATGCCGGTGACGATGATGATCATGGAGCCCCGAAGATGGATATCAAAAGGAACAATATGATATTGGCCATATCATGTCACTATTTGATTGCATTGATGTTTATCATGTTTATGCATCTTATTTGCTTAGAACGATGGTAGTAAATAAGATGATCCCTCATTAAAATTTCAAGAAAGTGTTCCCCCTAACTGTGCACCGTTGCGAAAGTTCGTCGTTTCGAAGCACCACGTGATGATCGGGTGTGATAGATTCTTACGTTCACATACAACGGGTGTAAGCCAGATTTACACACGCGAAACACTTAGGTTAACTTGACGAGCCTAGCATGTACAGATATGGCCTCGGAACACAAGAGATCGAAAGGTCGACCATGAGTCATATGGTAGATACGATCAACATGAAGATGTTCACCGATGATGACTAGTCCGTCTCACGTGATGATCGGACACGGCCTAGTTGACTCGGATCATGTAATCACTTAGATGACTAGAGGGATGTCTATCTGAGTGGGAGTTCATAAGATGAACTTAATTATCCTGAACATAGTCAAAAGATCTTTGCAAATTATGCCGTAAGCTCGCGCTTTAGTTCCACTGTTTAGATATGTTCCTAGAGAAAATATAGTTGAAAGTTGACAATAGCGATTATGCGGACAATAGAAAGCTTATGTCCTTAATGCACCGCTCAGTGTGCTGAACCCCAAACGTCGTTTGTGGATGTTGCGAACATCGGACATACACGTTTTGATAACTACGTGATAGTTCAGTTAAACGGTTTAGAGTTGAGGCACCAAAGACGTTTTCAAAACGTCGCGGAACATATGAGATGTTTCGAGGGCTGAAATTGGGATTTCAGGCTCGTGCCCACGTCAAGAGGTATGAGACCTCCGATGATTTTCTTAGCCTGCAAACTAAGGGAGAAAAGCTCAATCGTTGAGCTTGTGCTCAGATTGTCTGAGTGCGACAATCACTTGAATCGAGTGGGAGTTGATCTTCCAGAGATAGTGATGTTTCTCCAAAGTCATTGCCACCAAGCTGCTAGAGCTTCGTGATGAACTATAACATATCAGGGATAGATATGATGATCCTTGAGGTATTCGCGATGTTTTGACACCGCGAAAGTAGAAATCAAGAAGGAGAATCAATTGTTGATGGTTGGTGAAACCACTAGTTTCAAGAAGGGCAAGGGCAAGAAGGGATACTTCATGAAACGGCAAATCAGCTGCTGCTCTAGTGAAGAAACCCAAGGTTGAACCCAAACCCGAAACTAAGTGCTTCTATGGTAAGGGGAACAGTCACTAGAGCGGAATTACCCTAGATACTTGGTAGATGAGAAGGCTGGCAAGGTCGATAGAAGTATACTGGATATACATTATGTTAATGTGTACTTTACTAGTACTCCTAGTGGCACCAGGGTATTAAGATACCGGTTCGGTTGCTAAGTGTTAGTAACTCGAAATAAAAGGCTACGGAATAAACGGAGACTAGCTAAAGGTGAGATGACGATATGTGTTGGAACTGTTTCCAAGTTTGATGTGATCAAACATCACACGCTCCCTCTACCATCAAGATTAGTATTAAACCTGAATAATTGTCTTTTGGTGTTTGCGTTGAGCATAGACATGATTGGATTATGTCTATCGCAATACGGTTATTCATTTAAGGAGAATAATGGTTACTCTATTTATTTGAATAATACCTTCAATGGTCTTGCACCTAAAGGAATGGTTTATTGAATCTCGATCGTAGTGATACACATTTTCATGCCAAAAGATATAAGATAGTAATGATAGTACCACTTACTTGTGGCACTGCCATGTAAGTCATATTGGTATAAAACGCATGAAGAAGATCCATGTTGATGGATCTTTAGACTCACTCGTTTTTGAAAAGCTTGAGACATGCGAACCATGTCTATTGGTGTATACGCATGAAGAAACTCCATGCAGATGGATCGTTTGGACTCACTTGATTTTGAATCACTTGAGATATGCAAATCATACCACATGGGCAAGATGACTGAAAAGCCTCGTTTTCAGTAAGATGGAACAAGATAGCAACTTGTTGGAAGTAATACATTTTGATGTGTGCAGTCCAATAAGTGCTAAGGCACGCAGTGGATATCGTTATGTTCTTACTTCACGGATGATTTGAGTAGATACTAAGTATATTTACTTGATGAAACACAAGTCTGAAGTATTGAATGGTTCAAGTAATTTCAGAGTGAAGTTGAAGATCATTGTGACAAGAGGATAAAATGTCTATGATATGATCATAGAGATGATTATCTGAGTTACAAGCTTTGGCACGCAATTAAGACATTGTGGAAATTGTTTCACAACCAATACCGCCTGGAACACCATAGTGTGATGGTGTGTCCGAACATCATAGTTGCACCCTATTGGATATGGTGCGTACCATGATGTCTCTTATCGAATTACCACTATCGTTCATGGGTTAGGCATTAGAGACAACCGCACTCACTTTAAATACGGCACCACGTAATTCCATTGATACGACACCGTTTGAACTGTGGTTTGGAGAAACCTAAGTTGTCGTTTCTTAAAGGTTTGGGGCTGCGACGCTTATGTGAAAAAGTTTCAGGTTGATAAGCTCGAACCCAAAGCGGATAAAATGCATCTTCATAGGACACCCAAAACAGTTGGGTATACCTCCTAATTCAGATCCAAAAGCAATAGGGATTGTTTCTTGAATCGGGTCCTTTCTCGAGGAAAGGTTTGTCTCGAGAATTGAGTGGGAGGATAGTGGAGACTTGATGAGGTTATTGAACCATCACTTCAACCAGTGTGTAGCAGGGCACAAAAAGTTGTTCCCGTGGCACCTACACCAATTGAAGTGGAAGCTTATGATATTGATCATGAAGCTTTGGATCAAGTCACTACCGAACCTCGTAGGACGACAAGGACGCGTACTGCTTCGAAGTGGTACGGTGATCCTGTCTTGAAGGTCATGTTGCTAGACAACAATGAACCTACGAGCTATGGAGAAGCGATGGTGGGCCCAAATTCTGACAAATGGTTAGGAGCCATGAAATCCGAGATAGGATCCATGTATCAGAACAAAGCATGGACTTTGGTGGACTTGCCCAATGATCGGCAAGCCATTGAGATAAATGGATCTTTAAGAAGAAGACGGACTTGGACGGTAATGTCACCGTCTATGAAGCTCGACTTGTGGCGAAGAGTTTTTCACAAGTTCAAGGAGTTGACTACGATGAGATTTTCTCATCCGTAGCGATGCTTAAGTCCATCGAAATCATGTTAGCATTAGCTGCATTTATGAAATCTGGCAGATGGATGTCAAAACGAGTTTCCTTACCAGTTTTCGTAAGGAAAGGTTGTATGTGATAAAATCAGAAAGGTTTTGTCGATCCTAAGGATGCTAAAAGGTATGCTAACTCCAGCGATCCTTCCATGGACTGGAGTAAGCATCTCGGAGTTGGAATATGTACTTTGATAAGATGATCAAAGATTTTGGGTTTATACAAAGTTTATGAGAAACTTGTATTTCCAAAGAAGTGAGTGGGAGCACTATAGAATTTCTGATGAGTATATGTTGTTGACATATTGTTGATCAGAAATGATGTAGAATTTTCTGTAAAGCATATAGGGTTGTTTGAAAAGTGTTTTTCAATGGAAAACCTGAATTAAGCTACTTGAACATTGAGCATCAAGATCTATGAGGATAGATCAAAACCGCTTAATGGTACTTTCAAATGAGCATATACCTTGACATGATCTTGAAGGTGTTCAAGATGGATCAGTCAAAGAAGGAGTTCTTGCCTGAGATGTAAGGTATGAAGTTAAGACTTAAAGCTCGACCACGGCAGAACAGAGAGAAAGGACGAAGGTCGTCCCCTATGCTTTAGACGTAGGCTCTATAGTATGCTATGCTGTGTACCGCGCCGGAAGTGTGCCTTGCCATGAGTCAGTCAAGGGGTACAAGAATGATCCAGGAATGGATCATTGGACAGCGGTCAAAATTGTCCTTGGAGTAAATAAGGACATGTTTCTCGATTATGGAGGTGATAAAGAGTTCGGCGTAAAGGGTTATGTCGATGCAAGCTTTAACACCTATCCGAGTGACTCTGAGTAGCAAACCGGATACGTATAGTGGAGCAACCATTTGGAATAGCTTCAAGTGGAGCGTAGAAGCAGCATTTACCATATGACTTAGAGATTTGCGAAGTACATACGGATCTGAATGTTGCAGACCCGTTGACTAAAAACTTCTCTCACAAGCAAAACATGATCAAACCCGAGAACTCATTGAGACTCAATCACATGGTGATGTGAACTAGTATAGACACTAGTAAACTCTTTGGATGTTGGTCACATGGCGATGTGACCTATCAGTGTTAATCACATGGGGATGTGAACTAGATTATTGACTCTAGTGCAAGTGGGAGACTGTTGGAAATATGCCCTAGAGGCAATAATAAATTAGTTATTATTATATTTCCTTGTTCATGATAATCGTTTATTATCCATGCTATAATTGTATTGATAGGAAACTCAGATACATGTGTGGGTACATAGACAACACCATGTCCCTAGTAAGCCTCTAGTTGACTAGCTCGTTGATCAACAGATGGTTACGGTTTCCTGACCATGGACATTGGATGTCGTTGATAACGGGATCACATCATTAGAAGAATGATGTGATGGACAAGACCCAATCCTAAGCCTAGCACAAAGATCGTAGTTCGTATGCTAAAGCTTTTCTAATGTCAAGTATCATTTCCTTAGACCATGAGATTGTGCAACTCCCGGATACCGTAGGAATGCTTTGGGTGTACCAAACGTCACAACGTAACTGGGTGGCTATAAAGGTGCACTACAGGTATCTCCGAAAGTGTCTGTTGGGTTGGCACGAATCGAGACTGGGATTTGTCACTCCGTGTAAACGGAGAGGTATCTCCGGGCCCACTCGGTAGGACATCATCATAATGTGCACAATGTGATCAAAGGGTTGATCACGGGATGATGTGTTACGGAACGAGTAAAGAGACTTGCCGGTAACGAGATTGAACAAGGTATCGGTATACCGACGATCGAATCTCGGGCAAGTACTATACCGCTAGACAAAGGGAATTGTATACGGGATCGATTGAGTCCTTGACATCGTGGTTCATCCGATGAGATCATCGTGGAACATGTGGGAGCCAACATGGGTATCCAGATCCCGCTGTTGGTTATTGACCGGAGAACGTCTCGGTCATGTCTGCATGGTTCCCGAACCCGTAGGGTCTACACACTTAAGGTTCGATGATGCTAGGGTTATAAAGGAAGTTTGTATGTGGTTACCGAATGTTGTTCGGAGTCCAGGATGAGATTCCGGACGTCACGAGGAGTTCCGAAATGGTCCAGAGGTAAAGATTTATATATGGGAAGTCCTGTTTTGGTCACCGAAAAAGTTTCGGGTTTTATCGGTAACGTACCGGGACCACCGGGAGGGTCCCGGGGGTCCACCAAGTGGGGCCACCGGCCCCGGAGGGCTGCATGGGCCAAGTGTGGGAGGGGACCAGCCCCAGGTGGGCTGGTGCGCCCCCCCCCCACAAGGGCCCAAGGCGCCTAGGGTTTGGGGAGGGGGTGCTTCCACCTAACTTGGGGGGCAAGTTTCCCCCCTCTCCCCCCTTGGCCGCCACCCTTAGATGGGATTGGGGCTGCCGCACCCCTTGGGTTGGAAACCCTAGAGGGGGCGCACCCCCTCCCTCTCCCCTATACATACTTGAGGGTTTTGGGGCTGCCAACAAGATGAGTTTTGACCTCTTCCTGGCGCAGCCCTACCTCTCTCCCTTCTCCTCATATCTCGCGGTGCTTGGCGAAGCCCTGCTGGACTACCATGCTCCTCCATCACCACCACGCCGCTGTGCTGCTGCTGGATGGAGTCTTCCTCAACCTCTCCCTCTCACCTTGCTGGATCAAGGCATGGGAGACGTCACCGGGCTGTACGTGTGTTGAACGCGGAGGTGCCGTCCGTTCGGCACTAGGATCTCCGGTGATTTGGATCACGACGAGTACGACTCCTTCAACCCCGTTCTCTTGAACGCTTCTGCTTAGCGATCTACAAGGGTATGTAGATGCACTCTCCTTTCCTTCGTTGCTGGTTTCTCCATAGATAGATCTTGATGACACGTAGGAAAATTTTGAATTTCTGCTACGTTCCCGAACAGGCGGCACTGCCGCCGTCAGGGCACCGGTGCTGCATTGAAGCCCTCGCCGCCGGGCGCTGGTGCTGCATTGAAGCCCTCGTCGCCGGCCACCGATGCTGCAATGAAGCTAGTCGTCGCCGGTCATGGCTAGTTCTGCTATGCAGCAACGCTGGAGCGTTGACCCCATCGCTGCTCGCCGGGGACAAGCTAGGATGCATGACCACGGATGAAAGCAATGATTGAGAAGGAATCATGTAGCTCTAATACATTTTAGTTGAGCAAATCGAATGGCTGGTTAGGCGGCTTAAAATTGGATAAAATCAGCTGCCTGATTTAGCAACCGCCTATTTTAATTCGTGAACCTATTTTTCAAATTCGATGAACTTATTAATAAACTCGATGAACTTTTTTCAAATTTGTAAACATTTTTTCAAGTTTGTGAACCTTTTTTCAAATGCGATGAACTTTTTTTGAAATACGGGATGATACTTTTTTAAATGGATGAACTTTTTTTAAATTCGATGAACTTTTTTAAATCCGATGAACTTTTTTTCAAATTTATGAACATTTTTTCAAATGTGATGAACTTTTTTTTCAAAAACGGAGTGAACTCTTTTTCAAACCGATGAACTTTTTCCAAATTCGATGAACTTTTTTCAAACTTGATGAACTTATTTTCAAATTTAATGAACTTTTGTTCAAGCTACAAAGTAAAATGTACAATATTTAAGAAATTCGAAAATCCAAGTTATAAAGTAAACCGTATGGCTCTTGTGGCTCTTATAGAGGTCGCGTTTGATTTAAATCACTAATCTTCTGATGGTGTAGTGGTTAGCTGAAAAATCCCATTGTGTAGCGCCGTGAGTTCGAGTGTTCTACAAGATTTTCGCGTTCTTTTTTCACGCGACAGTTTACTGCTCGCTCCGTTTGTGGGCCGGCCCACTTGGCGTTGCCAGTAGGCGCCAGTTCGCTTCCGCGGCGCCGAATGCACCGAATAGGAGCCCCCCCTCCCCGGAAACATGCCCTCAAAAAAAAGTTGCCAGAAAACAACACAGGGCGAGGCCTTGCCTGCAGGTTATTATTTTCTTTTTTAAAGGAGGATAGCCCCCGGCCTCGCCTGCAATATGATAATATACATGCAAGGCTCTGTTTCTCTCGGCCCACAATCGCTCGTCAGTAACCGCGTCCCACAATCATACTGCCGTGATGTTATTTTATGTTATTCTACCTTCTTATTCATAATTTTGTGTTGCATTTTTGGTTTTTTGCCTTTATATATTTAGAAATATAAAAAATACATATATTACAAAAAAATACATAAAGTTTTTAACAATGTTAATCTTGCATTTGAAAACATTAAATGTGTACAAAAAAATGTTCTCATATATACAAAAAATATACAATGTGAATCAAAAAAGTACCCCCTCCAATCCAAATTAATTTACACAGCCTCTATACAATGCAATGTAGATACATTGTACAGAGGCTGCATCATAGTTTGGATCGAAGGAGTAGAAAATATTAATCATGTCTATCAAATATTTTCATCATGTGTACGAATAATTTTTGTGACATTTAAAAAATACCACACGTTTCAAAAAAATGTGTGTGTCATTTAAAACAATGTTTATACGTTATAAAAATATTCATGTAATTCAAAAAATGATTCGTGCATTAAAAATGTACTTTACATTAAATATGTTAACAAGTTTTAAAAATGTGTTCGTTGCATTATCCAAAAGTGCTTGTATAATATAAAAAAGTTTGCATAGTTCAAAAAAAATTAACATTGAATTTTTTTCCAACGTGTATCTAGAAAATGTTTGAATGTATTCATAAAAATGTTTAAAACATATTTTAAAAAAAAATGTGCTACCTCTGTCCCATATTAGTTGACGCTCAAACGGATGTATCTAGATGTATTTAAGTGCAAGATATATCTGTTATCAGCTAATATGGAACATAGAGAGTATTTACGTTAATAAGGCCTTGTACAATACTAGGTGCTTAGGGAGGTGCTTAGAAAAACAAATCGAATTTTTCCGAAGCACCAGTGCTTATTTCTACAGGAGAACGCCTAATTAAGCGTCTGCCCTGTACAAATAAGCACCGGTGCTTAAGAAAAGTCTGGTTTATTTCTCCAAGCACCTTGCATTGTACAAGGTCTAACACTAGTGTGCCATCGGCTGAGTTTTTTTTTCCGAAAATGTTCAAATATATTATAAGGATTCACCAGAAGTACAAAGCACTTCAAACATAATAAAAATTACATCGAGGCCTATAGTCCACTGAACGACCATTGTCGCTGCCAAAACGAGCCGCCGACGCGCCGCTGTCGTCGCTCCCATACCGGAGCCGGCCTGACCTTGTCAATGACAGTCGGAAAGTCTTCGTGCACGTGCCTCTAATTAAGGACCAGACCTCCGGAGCCGCAATCGTTGCCGTTGAATCCTTTAATCAATCTGAAGAACCTGACACGAAATATCACAGTCGCGTACGCATGATGAGAAACTCTAACCTCGCCGTCCCAAGAAGCTAGCAGGAATCTATGCCGGAGCTCCAACCCCGCAACAAGATGTACCGTCACTAGGTCCTCAAGGGTGACAAACAGTTGAAGCCTCCCTAGGACCTTTGAGACACTAACGCCTAGGCCACCATGAACACAGATTTGAGTGCCAAGCCTTGCGTTGACATGAAGGCAAGAGCGAAAGACTGCATGGCGCAAATCAGCCCCGGCGACGATGCCATGCAGAAGGAAAACAACGCACACGGTGTCGCCATGATCCCAACCGGAGAGAGCTGGATTAGATATTTTGCTGGGGGGAAAGAGATGGAGCAGCGTCAAATGGGAAGCCTCGTGATACCCATGGGCACTAGTTAAATCAGTTTTCTCGGAGAAATTAGCCGAGCGAGAGTGCAAATAAAGAAGCTTCTCCTTTGTCGTTCAAGAAAAAGAAAAATGCTCCTGCTCGGATGATCGGCCGGCCGACTCACTCGAGTCGATCGCTTTTGCACGTAAACTTTGGCAAAAGAAAGGAGAAAGAAAAGGCGGCGAGATGAGCGCGAAACGATCAAGGCCGGTGGCACGCACGCCTCCGACAAAAACCAATCCAATCCCGCGCGTGTCTCATGCATGATGCCTCCGTCCGTCCGTCCATCCATCCATCCTGGAAGTGGCGGGAACTTTCCTGCATGTGTTCTCCCCCCTCCTCTGCTTTTTGGCCACGCCATTCATTATCTGCCCACTCGATTCACTCCTATCTGGAGGTCCAAAGGCTGCAGCTCCCTCATCATTTCCCCCCAAGAAGAAAATTAACAGCCTCGTTTTCAAATCCTCATTCACACAAGTATCCATCTAGATATCCTGATCATTGCTCCCCTATTTGGAGTACTTTTTGTTACTTGTATGGTTTTCGGCTCGGTTTGAAATTTATCATAAAACGATGATCAGGATATCTATTTTATTTCCTTTTATTGATGATTATTAGGTTTCCATAGTTCTAATGAAAATAAGGGGGAAACTGAGTTCAGTCCAGAATACTCTGTTCTGTACCATGGTCTCATCTCAACGGGAATGACTCCCTTGTCAATGGCACATGCTCCTAGCTGTTGTGTTAATGTTACATCATGCTTAGCGTTTGTTGCATCACAAAGCAACATATATATGGTCATCATTACATTAGTGCTGGCTACCATCATACCTTTTTGTTCTATGGAAAGATCATATTTTTTTATCAACGCTCACTCGCCTCGGGAATGAAGATTCATTAGCACAGCCTTTTCGGATTTGTTTAGTCTTGGCACACAAGGAATTGGAAAGTTGATGCATGTGAGCTACTAATAATCATCACCTTTTATCTAGATAGCCCTTTCATTCACCTAATAACCTTTTTACTCCCTATTTTACAAGTAAGAAAGCATTCAAGTATTCTTTTCCTTTTTCTTTTTCTTGAAAAAAGGTATTCTAGTAATTAAGAGGCAATCCATAGTACGTACTAAAACTAATACTGGTAACAAATGGACTACTGACTGTACAGAAATCGTTTGTACACCATGTGCTGAAGTTGATTGTTGAGTCGAGCGCTAGCTCAGTGGTAGGAACTGTTAGAGATATATTTGGGTTACATGTATTTGGTAGTTTAGGATTCCTACCTTATCTCTAGGAGAGGCGTCTTGCCTTCCAAGTCTTGTACTCAATATATACTCGCCCTCGAGGCTCGATAATACATCCATCATATTCCGCAACAATTCCTCTCTCTCCATTCTAACATGGTATCAGCCTAATCATGATCCAAACCCTAGTCGCCGCCGCTTTCGCACCCACGTGCTGCCTCCGGGGCGGTCGGCCTCCATGACCGCCGTCGGGGGCCGCGCTGCCCGTACCTAGGGTTCGTCCGCCGGTCGTGTCGACCGGCTGCCCTAGAGAGTCTTTTTCCCTATCCTTTGATCCGGGTTTTCTCTCTCTCGCCGGTAACTTTGATCGGCGTCTACTTTTTGGTTTTCCGGTCTATGTGATCCGGTTTGCGTCGCCCGCCGCCGCCGTCGACCCCCGCGCCTCTACTCCGACATCGGCGTCGATTTCACCGGCTGCTTCGTCATCAACCGCGCGACAAGGCTGGACGCGCCGCCCAAGGGACGCCTTCGTGCGTCGCTGCCGGCCGCTCGTCCGCGCGGTCTCCATCGCCGGTCTGTCTTCGTCGTCATCGCCCGGGACATCACCGACAACGTCGCCATCAACTTCGATCTGCGCGTCGTCCCCGCCATGGCGCATACAGCGGCGCCATCGGTCTGATCACCCCATCACGCGCCTGTCTTCGCCAAGCACGTCCCCGAGCACGCGCCTACCGCCGATCGAGCCACAGGTTGCCATCGCGTCGTCCCTACGGACCGCCGCGTTGTCGCCCGAGGTCTTCCCGTTGGCTGCCCCGACTCACGCGCCGCTACCGCCGACGCCCCTACGGGCGGACGCGTCGCGGAACGTGGTCCACGCTGCCGCCCCGAGATCCTCCCACCGGCTACCCCTGTAGCCGCCGCCGCCGCCTCCGTGTCACCCCTTAGGGTTATCACGTCGCGGCACGCGGTCCACGCCGCCTCCCGACGGATCATCGCCCTCGGCTAGTGGTTCTCCGCGCGGCTGCCCCGACCTGCGAGCCTCCGCTACACCGCCTCTTCGGGCTGTAAAGCTGCGGCATGCGGTCACCGCCGCCGCCCGAGGCCATCCCCGCGGTTGCACCGACCTGCGAGCCGCCGCTACACCACCTCTTCAAGCTGTAGCACTGCGGAACGCGGTCCCCGCCGCCGCCTCGCGGTTCCCGTCGCCGCCCCGAGGTCTTCACGCCGTCACCCCAGCCCGCTTGCCGCCGCTGCGTCGCCCCTTCGGGCCGTAGCGCCGCGGCCCGCGGTCCATGTCGCCGTCACCGCGCGTTGACCTCCGGTGGTATGCGCCGCGCCGTCTCCCTTGGCGCGGGAACGCCACTGTCTGCGCCGGTCTTCGTCACGCTGTCAGGTTTCTTCGCCTACTTCGAGCACCGCCGCCGCACTTCTAACATAGCCGCCGCCGCCGTCAGGCCGCCGCGGCCGCTCTTCTTTGGCCGCCGCCGCCGCTACCTTCGTAGCCGCCGCTGCCGCCCGTCCACCCCCTTCGTCTTCGTCCAAGCACCAGCCCATCGCCAGCGTCGCCGTCATCTACCCCGACCACTTCGTCTACTCCGACCACCGTTGGTGACATCGGCCCAGCGCCGATCGACGCCGCAATTGTCGTCGAGTTCTTCTCTGCTGGCCCCTCCGACTTCTCCGACATGGCGTACAGCTCGTGCAGGTCCCTCGTCTACGCATGCCCGGTGCTGGCAACACCGATGCGTGCCTTCATCCACGACGTGTCCCCGGGCCTGGCAAGCCTGGTCGGCGCTTCGTCAACTTCGTCTTCGTCCGTCTACGCATGCCCGGTGCTGGCAACACCGGTGCGTGCCTTCGTCCACGATGTGTCCCCGGGCTTGGCAACCCCGTCGCGACGCGTCGTCAACAACATCTTCTTCCCGGCGCACCACTACTTCGACACCCTTGCGCCCATGCTAACTCAGTGCCCCCTTGCGCCCGCGGCTCCACGGCGACCTCCTCGACACTGGCCACCTCGCCTCGACATCGACCACGGCATTCTTCGCACGGCTACCTCGACCACGGCTACACCATCCTACGCTCTCGGCTACATCGACATCGGCACAAAGGGCTATCATCCGCTTGAGCAACTCGTCGGCTTCCTCTACAGTCAATGCGTCCGCGACGCGACACCGTCCACGACGCTCCCGCTAGGACTGCGGGGGGATGTCAGTCCGTCGGCTGCTATTCTCTCCAGTCTGACCGTCCGCGGCGCTCATGTTGTTCGCAACGCTACCGCTACGACTGCGGGGGGATGTTAGAGATATATTTGGGTTACATGTATTTGATAGTTTAGGATTCCTACCTTATCTCTAGGAGAGACGTCTTGCCCTCCAAGTCTTGTACTCAATATATACTCGCCCTGGAGGCTCGATAATACATCCATCATATTCCACCAATCCCTCTCTCCCTTCTAACAGGAACACTTTGGAAGTGGATTTCAGTAAAAGCAATAGGCTTTCCATCTCTGGCCATCTCCATTCACGGATTCACCCTAAAATGGTTCTCACAGGTTTGCATTGTTCTTG
The DNA here is from genome assembly GCF_002162155.2 of Triticum dicoccoides. Taxonomy (NCBI): domain Eukaryota; kingdom Viridiplantae; phylum Streptophyta; class Magnoliopsida; order Poales; family Poaceae; genus Triticum; species Triticum dicoccoides. Next base: position 389,547,146 of record NC_041393.1, on the reverse strand, counting down.
TCAGGGTTAATTTCTTGTATGGTCCAAGGAAAAATATACAGCCTCTTCCCAGGAAGAGATGAAGCTGCTAATTAGTCAGTTTGCGGTCTGTACGGTGTTTCCCAAGCTGTTTCTTTTTCCAAGAACATGGATAGACAGACACACCATGGTACCAACATTCAGATGATATGTCTGGCTCATGACCCAACCAGGTTATCAGATTTTAATACCAGGTTGACTAAAAGCACTAATTAGCCAATTAAGCCCAATCATTGGATGATTAATTATCGAGAAACAATAGTATGAAATGAATCCGAAGCTCTGAAATAAAATATTTTAGACCAGTCTTTATTAAACTAGTAAAGCTCTTCCTTCTTCTCCATGCATTTTGCAGTTTTTTGTCTGCTAGCTGCCTCATGCAGTGGCTGCAGCATCCATCCATTTTGCCGCGCAGCATGCAGACAGTGCACTGCAAGAAGTGCATCAAAATGCGGTCAAATCTGCAGCTTATTCACTTGGTCCAAGGTAAAGAAAAAGAACAGGATGAATGCCTTGTTTTCAGACAGGGTACGTTCCCTTGATCAGTTCTTGGATCAGCAGTGGCCTGCCGCCGGCCGATCTGTTGAGGTAGTATGATTAATTTGCATTTATTTCTGCAGCCAAGATGCATCAAGAAGAACAGAGGACAGGTGACAGGTTATGGAGTAGTACACTTGAGTGCTCCATCTGCCATCTGCAAGGTAAGATGAGTATCTTTCACTTAAACCTATGCCATGATTATTCTCAGTATTTTTGGTGTGTATATACATTATGCCGGTTGATGCTTGGGAATGGTGCTTGCTGATCAGATAGTTAGTGTGTACAAGTGATTAAGCTATTATCTGTGGTAAAGTTGACCATAATAGTCCAAGTGCACTAGTAATGAATTAGTAATTTATTTTTATCCTCACCTCTGGTAGCAATTTCATTGCCATTCTAACCGAACATTTCCTTTCCCTTTTTGCTGTGTCCTGTGTGGAAAGCATTCAACTAAGTCTTGGTATATGGACCAAAATGTTAAACAGAATTCAGAGATGACAAGTGGAACACAGGTAAGTACTGATTGTTCAATTAAGACAAAACAATGAAGTTGCGCAAAAAAAAAAAGACAAAACAATGAAGGACTGGTTAGATGTACACTTAAAGTTTGGAGCTAAAATCCTTTTGCAATCCACTCTATTAATTTTGAAACAACTAGTTCAGTCCAAAAGTCGGTCCATCCAGTTTGGTAATGTGTGTCTGCTACCTGCCGCGCATACAGACATGCAGACATTGCACTGCACAAACATGAGGTCAAATCTGAATGTTATTTTACTTGGTTCAAGAAGACAAACGGGAGTTTGTACTACATTGAAGTTCTCGGATCAGCAAGGCAGCTATGGTACAGTACTATCATTTGCCTTGATTTCTGCACCCGGGATGCATCAAGAACAACCAAGGACAGGTGACAGTTTGTACACTCGAGTGCTCCATCTGGTATAGTGTAGCCTGGAAGAGTAACTTTTACTCGAACCTACGACAGCTTGGGAATGGTGCTGGTTGAGCAGAAAATTAGTGCGACGGAAGGCAAGATCTGTGCCACATGATTAAGGTATTATGTACAGTACAGTTGAGTACATCCAGTTGATGACCACTAGCAGTAGCAATTAGCAATGATACTAGTAAATGTATACCCATCTCTTATAGTAGTAGCTTGAAAATGTGTAAAATTCAGTCACAGCAATTAATTGAATAATTAACCTACCTGAGTGCGAGCATGTCCTGACAGGTACACTCAGAGCTGAGAGAGGCTGTACCAAAGTTACAAAAAGAGCATGTATGCACCTGCAGGAGGAAGGATGAAAACCTTGGCATGGCCATCGAGTACATTCCCCCCATGCGAACGCGAGGCCCTCCTCGCTCAAAAGCAATCAAATCAAAGCGCCATCGATCGATCGCCATGGGACCTCCCGCATATGCATATGCACGCCAACACCACAGATCCAGCTCCTTTTTTGCTCGAGCTCTAGCTTGTGAACTTTAATTCCGAAAGGGGGCGAGGGGGAAAAAGTAGGAAGGAAAGAGATGGCAAACCGTAGGTAGATCAATCCATCCATCCATGGGAAAGCGAGAGGGACAAATGAACGAACCTAATGGGGGACAAGGAGATTGCGGATGTTGCACTGCCGCGTACCCACAAAAGGCACAAAAGCTCCTCCTC
>NC_041393.1:389540250-389544536 GCF_002162155.2 Triticum dicoccoides | reverse complement strand
AAATTCATAACACTACCTAGCTAGTTATATTCGCTATAGATGTTAGGATTTGATGCGATGTCTGTTTGGTATTAGACTCGGACATTCGGAACCCCTGCATCAAGGGGGTAGGAGCAGCGACAGATGTTGCCTAGATGGTGGCTTCAGGCTTACTGATGTACTGCTTTGTAAGGTCTTTTGTGCTTAATAATTAATAAAGTGACCGTATGCATCGTCCAGATGCAGAGGCCGGGGGTGCTTCCTCCTTTCCTAAAAAAAAGTTATATTCGCTACACTTCTTCTTCGGTACAACCCCCTAAACACATCAACGCACAAGATTTCTTGATACCCCTTCGTAATAAAGGGTAGGATGGTTTTTTTTTGAAATACGTCCCAGACATAATATGGCGTGGAAGACACCCTCGGCTGGGCCGGCCCATTGATGAAGGCTTCGCGACGCGAGATGTAAAAATTCCCAAAATACATGACCCTGCTAAGAATCGAACCGCAGGTCTCTTACATATGAGGCGGAGTCCCTCACCAATTGAGCTACCTAGTTTTTTTAATAATTAGGAGTGTGCAAATTTAAGAATCCCATCGGTCGGATTTATTGGGAAGACCACGAAAAACGCACAGAAGAAATCGGAAATAAATCTCAGTTAACCGCCGCTATTAATTAGGCCTATTAACTAACCTGTGCATCAGTGCATGCAATGGCTACTGCCTGATCCAATCAAGGAGACCCATGCGCTAGCTTTCATGGAGAGACGAGGGAATAAAGTGACGTGCTTAAATGCAGCAGCCTGAGTATTATTTTTTTGATAAACTATGCAGCAGCCTAGTAAACATGGTACACAAGTTTTGGTGGCTTTCGGACCCAATAAATCCGGATGCAGGGTGTAACACCAAGGAAATTCTGAATGAATTTTTAAAAATTGAATAATGTTTCACAATCCAACTTTTTTTGAACCACTTGAACACAGATTGAAAAAGTCGTTTTTCATAAAAGCATGAACATTTTTCAAAAAATTTGAATAACACTTGTTACAAGCATGAACATTTCAAAAAATTTAAGGAAATATGGTAGTTCAATATGTTACGAACATTTTTCCGAGCAACATTTTGAACACTTTTAAAGAAATATGAGGAGCGTGCAAACTTCAGAACTAACATTTTGAACAAATTTTGTTTGAACACTTCCTTTCTTTTTAGCTTCTTATGTGCCTAATGTAACTTTGTGAATTTTCAGGAAACAAATCATGTGTTTTAAAACAGGCTTTTGTTTTGTTTTATTCTAGGTTTTTTCTTCTCTTTTTGTCAAATGTGGGAATGTTTTAAAATAAAAAATCAAATTCGTGAACTTTCTTGTTTTCTTGAACTTTTTCGGGTGATTTTTTTGAAATCTGCAGAATTTTACAAATTCATGAACATTTTTTAAACATTGATGAACTTTATTCAAATCTGTGAACTCTTGGGCTGGCCCAACAGGCGCCCAATGGGAGCGATGCCATCGCCTATCAGGGTTGTCGAAACCAAAAATTCGGTTTTTACCATTCATTCTTTTTAAAATTTTGGTTAGCAAACCTAAAAACTAAAAATGTCAACCCAATACAACAACTGAAGATGTCGACAAACTACGTGCTCTCAGATAGAGCCTTCTGGCCAACACGGACACCTTCTATTGAACATGGTCTAGTTTTAGACATTCTTGAGGCCGCCCCAATTTTTGCCAGCAGATGGGGCCATTTATCAGTCATTTTCATTGAGAAAACTCCAGACAATGCAAGAATTCTCGAAAACTCAAACAACTTGGGATGGTGCCTTGAATTGATCATAAAAGCTCATGGAAAAATTTGGGGTCATTTGAAGATGCCAAAGAAAGTACTCTCATACGGACCCCATATGGCCTAACCGAACACCCTTCATTGAACATGGTATATTTTTAGACATGCATGAAATGACCCCAACTTTGCCAGCAGGTGGGCATGCCCATGGCATGCAATCATGCCAGGTTTGAACGATTTCCAACATCATATGCAAGTTGTGTCACGTTCGGCCATTTGTCGTCCATTTTTCATCGAAAAAACTCCATAAATTGCGAAAAATAATAATTGGAAACTCAAACAACTTGGCATGGTGCCTTGAATTGGTTATATAAACTCATGGAATTTTTTGGGTCATTTCATGATGCCGATAAAAATGAGCTCTCATAAGGACCCATCTCGCCTACCCGAACAACCCCCATTGAACATGGTCTCTTTTTGGACATGCATGAAATGATCCAGCTATTATTGCTACTAGGCGGGCATGCCCATGGTTTGAACGAATTTTGACACTATATGCAAGTTGTGTCACGTCTGAGCATGTATTAGCCATTTTTCATCGAGAAAACTTCAAAAAAATGCAAGAATTGTTAAAACCTTGAAAAACTTGGCATGGTGCCTTGAATTGGCCATTTAAGCTTATGGGGAAAAATTGAAGTCATCTGAAGATGTCCAAAAAATCATGCTCTCATACAAACCCTTCTGGATTACCCGAGCACCTCTGTTGAATATGGTCTATTTTTTGACATGCATGAAATGACCCTAACTTTTACAAGCAGGTGGGCATGCTCATGTAGGCATCCATGCCAGGTTTGAATTATTTCCGACACCATATGCAAGTTGCGTCACATCCGGCCATTTATCGCCGTCTTTTTACTAAGTAAACTCCAGAAATTGCAAAATGTGTAGAAAACCAAAGAAACTTGGTTGGTGCCTTGATTTGGTCATACAAGTCAATGAAAAAAAACAGGTCATTTAACGGATGTTGAGAAACAACGTGCTCTCAATGGAGCTTTCTCGCCTATCTGGACACCCTAGGTTGAACATGGTATTTTTGTGGACATTCAAAAAAAGGGCATCAACTTTGGTCAACTCGTGGGCATGCATGGTGAAGGTGTGAACACTTTTTCAAATGTGCTAGCATTTTTTTCATATTTGCGAATATTTTTTGAAAAGTTTTCTATTTTCTAGGGCCTAAACATTTTTTCTTCTCTAATTTTTCATCACTCTTCTCTTTTTTGTTAATTGATTTTCTCCTTCTTGAACTTTATTATTCATTTTGAAACCTGTTCGAAAATTTGAAAATTTCTTTAGAATACCATATTATTTTTTCAATACAAATTAAAAAATGATCTGGAATTTTACAAAATGTCCTCGTACTCTCATACAAACTCTTCTCGCCTGCCTGAACTATCTCTGTTGAAAATGTTTTATTTTTGGACATGCATGAAATGACCTAACTTTTGTCAGCAGGTGGGAATGCTCATGGTAGTCATTCATGTCAGATTTAAACGATTTCTGACATGGTATGCAAGTTGTGTCGCGTTGACCATTTATCGGGCTTGTTCAATCAGAAAACTCCAGAAAATGCAAAAAATGTCAAAAACTCAAATATCTGGGCATGGTTCCTTGAATTGGTCATATAAGCTCACGAAAAAATTGAGATTATTTGACGATGCCGAAAAAACATGCTCTCATATGGACCCTTCTGACTTTTTCATTGATTCATGTTTCCTTTTCCATTTCTTGTTTTCTTTTCAAATTTATTTACCTTTTTTAAAAATATTTGTGATTTCATTTTTTTGGAAAATTCAAAATAGGTTCATGGTTTTAAAAAGTTATTCAGCATTTTGAAAATTGCATTTTCAATTGTTTGTATAAATTCAAAAAATGTACAGGATTTTCAAACAATGTTCCTTTTTCTAGAAATTTTTCTGAATGTTAAAATTCTTGCCGTTTACATTTTTTCTCAAAACTCTAATAATGTTCATGTTTTCCCATAAAATACCCGCATTTTTTCATAAAATATTTAGGATTTTGAAAATGGTGCCTGTAAAAAATGACAAGGTTTTAAGAAAAAAAATGATTTTTCAAAGTTTGTTAGAGTTGATGAAACAATTGCTGGATTTTCAAACATTACTCGCTTTTAAAAAAATTATTCATAATTTTCAAGAAAAGATATAAAATCCAAAAACTGCCCGGATTCTGTGTTATAGTTCTTTCTTAAAGTGGTACGCTCCTTATTAGCCAGTAATGTCTCATGGTTTGGCTGGTTAGTAGCTGCACTTCGTAAGGTGGAGGTGCAGAGTTCGAATCGAGGTCACTCGTAATTATTTTTAGCCATCATATCGCTGCCCTATGCGCGGACGCTACTGCGGCCACCTTGACTCTATTCGCTATAGGCAGTCAGATTCTCTTCTTGCTTTCAACGAAAGCTTTTGACAAAAGGTGAGCGGGTACTCTCGAAAAAACAAAAGGCGAGCG